>NW_028319429.1:0-300000 GCF_062004578.1 Staurois parvus
CCCTAACCCTAACCCCCCTAACCCTAACCCACCCTAACCCTAACCCCCCTACAACCCTAACCTAACCCTAACCCCTAACCCTAACCCTAACCACCCTAACACTAACCCCTAACCCTAACCCTAACCCCAACCCTAACCCCCCTAACCCCCCTAACCCTAACCCCTAACCCCTAACCCCAACCCCAACCCTAACCCTAACCCCAACCCTAACCCCTAACCCTAACCCTAACCCTAACCCTTAAACCCTAACCCTAACCCCCCTAACCCTACCCCTAACCCTAACCCCTAACCCTAACCCCTAACCCTAACCCTATCCCCTAACCCTGACCCTAACCCCCCCTAACCCTAACCCTAAACCCCCTAACCCTAAACCCAAACAACCCTAACCCCCCTAACCCTAACACCCTAACCCTAATCCCTAACCTTAACCCTAACCCCCCTAACCCTAACCCCCTAACTCCTAACCCCACCCCTAACAACCCTAGCCCTAACCCCTAACCCCCCTAACCCTAACCCTACCCCTAACCCACCCCAAACACCACCCTAACCCCTAACCCTAACCCCTCTAGCTACCTACCTAACCGTAATCCCAACCCCAACCCCTAACCCTACCCCTACCACCTAACCCCAACCCTAACCCTAACCTAACCCTAGCCCTAACCCTAGCCTAACCCTAACCCACCTAACCTTTAATCCTACCCATAATCCTACCCCTAACCCCAACCCTAAACCCCTAACCCTTATCCCCTAACCCCAACCCTGCCTAACCCTTAACCCCTAACCCCAAATCCCAACCCTAACCCCAACCCCCCCTAACCCCAAATCACCCTAACAACCCTAACCCCAATCCCATACCCTAACCCCAACCCTACCCTAACCCCTAAACCTAGCCCTAACCCTAAACCCAACCCCAACCTTAACCCCTCTAACCATAAACCCCTAACCCTACCCATAATCCTACCCCAACCCTTAACCCCCAACCCTTAACCCCCAACCCCCTCTAACCCTAAGCCCCCTAACCATAACACCCTAACCCTTAACCCTAACCCCACCCCTCACCCCCCCTAACCCCACCCTTCACCCCCCTATCCCCAAATCACCCTAACAACCCTAACCCCAATCCCATACCCTAACCCGAACCCTACCCCATTAGACCTAGCCCTAACCCTAAACCTAACCCCAACCTTAACCCCTCTAACCATAAACCCCTAATCCTACCCCCTAACCCCAACCCTACCCCTAACCCCACCTCTAATCCTACCCCTACACCAAACCCTAACCCCAACCATCACCCCCTAATCCTACCCCTAACCCTACCACTAAACCCAACTCTACCCTTTTACCCCTACCCTAATTCTACCCCTAACCCCTCAAACCCTACCTAACCCCCTAAACATAACCACCCTAACTCCTAACACTAACCCTCCTCACAATCCCAACCCTACCCATCCCCTAAACCCACCCTCTAATCCCTCTTAACATTCTGCTGCCTCCTTGTGGATGATCCTGGTATAACTGTCCTGTGTTACTATACACATTACCATCACTGTGATGGAGATGTGGGTGGAACAGAACACACGCAGAGAGCAGTAGGACACACAAGGCTTTTATTGAGTGATTGGGAGGGTACACGATGAGTACAGCAAGGTTCTGGCAAAACAAGTTAGGTCTGTACCACAGGGTGGGACACACGACAAGAATCACCGAGTTCTGGCAGGAAACACAGGGGGATAGTCCGCAGCATTGTCTAGGTTCAAAACAGGGTGGCATACTGGCAGGCAATAGGTTAGGTCTGAGTGGCACACGACAGGCAGAACTCAGGCAGGCAAGGATTAAGTCCAAGTTGGGTCCTCAGCATGGGGGGGGGGAAACAGGGTGGCAGAACTCGAGCAGGCAAGGGTTAAGTCCAGGTTGGATCCTCAGCACAGGGGATAGCACCAAGCAGGCAAGCAGAACTCGAGCAGGCAAGGGTTAAGTCCAGGTTGGATCCTCAGCACAGGGGATGACACCCAGCAGGCAGAGCAGAGAGGGTTAAGTCCTTGGCACAGGGTAGCAATTCAGGGACTCACCAGCCAGCAGTGGCCCCAGAAGAGGAAGTCTAGGCAGATAGACACCAACTCCTCACAGATTTTCAGAGGGCTGTGTGTCTGGGCCGCAGTTTGAAGACCACACAGGCAATGTAGAACCATAAGTCCCAGCAGTGCACAAAGCACAATTCAATGCATCGCCTAGAGAGGCCTGCAGCCATGAGCTGCTCTTTCCATCCTGACTCAAGCTCTGCCCTTTATCCCCCTAAACCCTCAGTGCCGACACTTCAGGCTTTTCACAGCCACAGAATACCATGCTGTCTGCGCTCCCTGCTGAGATCGATCTCATCTCCCACCCCCTGCAAGGCACAGGAACTCAAAATCTTAACTAAGCAGACCAGCTGACTGATAGACACACGTGTAGATTTCAACAAACACCAAAATAAAATATTTCTGATCTCAATCACTCTGCTGCCTCCTTGTGGATGATCCTGGTATGCCTTGCCTCTGTTATGATATACATATTACTCACACTGTGCTGCCTCATTGTGGATGATCCTGGTATTATTCCTTTGTGTTACTATACACATATTACAATCGCTCTGCTGACTCAATGTGGTTGATCTGGGTTTGATTACCCTGCCTTACTATACACATATTGCCATCACTCTGCTGCCTCCTTGTGGATGATCCTGGTATGGCTCTCCTATGTTACTATACACATATTACAAACGCTCTGCTGCCTCAATGTGGTTGATCTGGGTTTGATTACCCTGCCTTACTATACACATATTGCCATCACTCTGCTGCCTCCTTGTGGATGATCCTGGTATGGCTCTCCTATGTTACTATACACATATTACAAACGCTCTGCTGCCTCAATGTGGTTGATCTGGGTTTGATTACCCTGCCTTAGTATACACATATTGCCATCACTCTGCTGCCTCCTTGTGGATGATCCTGGTATGGTTGTCCTATGTTACTATACACATTACTGACACTCTGCTGCCTCCTTGTGTTTGATCCTGGTATGACTCCTCCAGTGTTACTATACACACAGTATTACTAACACCATGCTGCCACCCTATCACCTAACCTCTGGACCCTTAAAACATTAAGAACAAATGTAATAACCAATAAAAAACAACAATCAAAACCACAAGCCAAGAAAGAGCGTGCACACAAAACACACATACCCTGACCCTAACCAAACAATGTGCAACAGCGAAGACATTGGCCTGGCTTTACACAAGGGAATGGCAGCCCCTTTTGCTGCTGTGTCTGAACAGGACTGCACAGCAGCAAAGAGGCTGGTATTTAGATGTGTGCATGTGGCTAAGGCCAGGACATTGTTTAGTCTGCTGCACAGTCCTGTTGCTTGTTCAGATATAGCAGCAAATACTTCAGTACATCCATCCTCAGACACATGCACACAATGAAATATCCGACTCTTAGTTGCTTCACAATCCTGTTTGTTCAGAGACAGCAGCACAGAGGCTGATATTCCTTTGTGTGCATGTGGCTGAGGAAGGACGGGATCAAGTCTTTGCTGCTCTATCTGAACAAACAACAGGACTGTGCAGCAGATTAGACATTGTCCCGGCCCTATTCAGCCACATGCATGCACCAGAATAGCAGCCTTTTTGCTGCTGCATCTGAACAAACAGGACTGCGCAGCAACAAAGAAGCAGCCATTCTGATGTGTGCATGTGGCAGAGCAAAGCTGAGCCAATGTCTCTGAACACACAAACATGACTTTGCAGCAGTAAAGAGGCCGGTATTCCATTGTACACATGTGGCTGAGTAAAGCCGGACCAACATCTAAGCTGCTGCACAGTCCTGTTTGTTCAGATAAATCAGCAAAGACTTTATCCCGGCTTTCCTCAGCCACATGCACACAACAGAATACCGGCCTCTTTGATGCTGCGCCTGAATACACAGGATTGTGCAGCAGATCAGACATTGGCAAAGGCTTCAGGTGGTTCTAAAGGCTAAACATTTTATACCTTTATGTATTCTCTGCATTAAGATAAAAAATATTCTAGTAATCGTTCTGCCTCCTCACCGCCCCCCCCTATACCTACCCGAGTCCTGTCATGATCCAGGGCTGTGCCAGTTTACAGCAGATTTCTTCTCTCTGCTCACAGAGGCAGGAGTGTGAGCCATTGGCTCCTGATGCAAATCAAATCCTGCAAGCAAAGTGGGGTCACGCTACACTGTATGTGTCAATAGGATCAGGAAGGAGCCGCAGTTGTGCCGCATAGTAAGTGGCTTGCTACTGGGGTCAAACAAAGAAGAGGAAGAGCCTAGAATGCTGACTGGGGACTCCAGAAGAGGAGATTTGAGGCTGCTCTGTGCAATACCATTGCACAGAGCAGGTAACTATAATATGTTTGTTAACTTTTTTTAAAATAGCCATTACAAATTCTTTACTCAGCTGCATGCAACCACAAACACACCCGAATTCCAGCCTGATATAAAAGTGTCATACCTGCTGCAATCTTTGCTTGTTCAGACTGAGCGATAGTGAAGTGGCTGGTATCTGGTGTGAATGTGTGCGAGTCTAATTCCTAGCGGCTGCACAGTCCCATTTTCTAGTTCACAAAGATCAGCAGCGAGGAGGTTGGTATCTGATATGTGGTTGTAAAGTCATCCTACCTTAAGTCACAGGGTGTCCTTGCTGCTCCATCACTTCTTCCCATAGACCAACCCAGGAGAAGTACTCTGTAGATGACGGGACGTCTCTGACATCTGGCAGGAAGATCACAGCTTCTCTCTACTCTGTCCTCAGAAGACTCTTCACTCCACGGACCAGCTGAAAGGTGACAGTATTCTGGGTCAGAGAAAACCATCATAAGACAGGGAGTAACCCTGAGATGACAGAGATAGGCTGAACACAGTGTCCGGAATTGCTGCCTCCTGGCTATCATCCCCAAGGACCGCCTCCATATCTCCAGATCATCCAACCCAAAGAATGCAGATTGTGAGTTCTAACTTCACTTCCTGAAAACACCCATAGTACCAGCAGGACAATGTCGGGGCCCATAGTACCAGCGGGCCAATGTTGGGGCCCATAGCACCGGGCGGAACAATGTCGGGGCCCATAGCACCGGGCGGGACAATGTCGGGGCCCATAGCACCGGGCGGGACAATGTCAGGGCCCATAGCACCGGGCGGGACAATGTCGGGGCCCATAGCACCGGGCGGGACAATGTCAGGGCCCATAGCACCGGCGGGACAATGTCAGGGCCCATAGCACCGGCGGGACAATGTCAGGGCCCATAGCACCGGCGGGACAATGTCAGGGCCCATAGCACCGGCGGGACAATGTCAGGGCCCATAGTACAACTTATTCCATGCATGTACATAATCCCATCCCTCCCATCTATCTCACTGTCCCCCATCTGTCCATCTATGTCTGGAGACACCATACATCCCATCCCTTCTAATTCCCCATGTAAAATCTATTACCAGCTACCTCTGAGGAGGATAAAATATATAGAGGGAGGTGGGGGGGGGGGATACAACATAGAGGGAGGGGTGAGGGGGGGATACAACATAGAGGGAGGGGTGAGGGGAGGGGATATACAACATAGAGGGAGGGGTGAGGGGAGGGGGGATACAACATAGAGGGAGGGGTGAAAGGGGGGGATACAACATAGAGGGAGGGGTGGGGGATACAACATAGAGGGAGGGGTGGGGGATACAACATAGAGGGAGGGGTGAGGGGAGGGGGGATACAACATAGAGGGAGGGGTGAGGGGAGGGGGGATACAACATAGAGGGAGGGGTGAGGGGGGATACAACATAGAGGGAGGGGTGAGGGGAGGGGGGATACAACATAGAGGGAGGGGTGAGGGGGGATACAACATAGAGGGGGGTGAGGGGGGGATACAACATAGAGGGGGGTGAGGGGGGGATACAACATAGAGGGGGTGAGGGGGGGATACAACATAGAGGGGGGTGAGGGGGGGATACAACATAGAGGGGGGTGAGGGGGGGGAATACAACATAGAGAGGGGTGAGGGGGGGGAATACAACATAGAGAGGGGTGAGGGGGGGGAATACAACAGAGAGAGGGGTGAGGGGGATACACAACATAGAGGGGGGTGAGGGGGATACACAACATAGAGGGGAGTGAAGGGGATACAATATAGAGGGGGGTACAATACAGAGGGGGGTGAGGAGGGTACAATATAGAGGGGGGTGAGGAGGGTACAATACAGAGGGGGGTGAGGAGGGTACAATACAGAGGGGGTACAATATAGAGGGGGGTGAGGGGGGTACAATATAGAGGGGGGTGAGGGGGGGATACAATATAGAGGGGGTACAATATAGAGGGGTGTGAGGGGGTACAATATAGAGGGGGGTGAGGGGGGTACAATATAGAGGGGGGTGAGGGGGGGATACAATATAGAGGGGGGTGAGGGGGGATACAATATAGAGGGGGTACAATATAGAGGGGGGTGAGGGGGTACAATATAGAGGGGGGTGAGGGGGGTAAAATACAGAGGGGGGTGAGGGTACAATACAGAGGGGGTGAGGGGGGTAAAATACAGAGGGGGTGAGGGGGGTACAATACAGAGGGGGGTGAGGGGGATACAGTATAGAGGGAGGAGAGGGGGATACAATACAGAGGGGGGTGAGGGGGGTACAATACAGAGGGGGTGAGGAGGGTACAATACAGAGGGGGGTGAGGAGGGTACAATACAGAGGGGGTACAATATAGAGGGGGGTGAGGGGGGTACAATACAGAGGGGGTGAGGAGGGTACAATACAGAGGGGGGTGAGGAGGGTACAATATAGAGGGGGTACAATATAGAGGGGGGTGAGGGGGGATACAATATAGAGGGGGTACAATATAGAGGGGTGTGAGGGGGGTACAATATAGAGGGGGGTGAGGGGGGTACAATATAGAGGGGGGTACAATATAGAGGGGGGTAAAATACAGAGGGGTGAGGGGGGTAAAATACAGAGGGGGGTGAGGAGGGTAAAATACAGAGGGGGGTGAGGAGGGTACAATATAGAGGGGGTGAGGGGGGTACAATATAGAGGGGGGTGAGGAGAAGAGAGTGAAAAGAGCCAACATAAAATACATTATTACCTCAGGCTCCATCCTCCTCAGCCACACCCAGAGAACACGCCAGTCCCGCCATTATCACTTCCCCGCCCACTTCACAGAGCAACTTCCGGGGGTGGGGCACAAGGAGATGACGTCAGCCTGCATGGTATCCGGTGTAGCGGCAAGTCCGATTTTTGCGGCTCCGCCCCCTACCTTCTGATTTGCTGCTCTCCGCCCCCATCTATAACCATCCATCATTCATTTGTTACCTCTATACCCAACGATAAATCATAGACTAGAGATGATCCAATCAGAAGATAGGGGGCGGAGCCGCACAACCCCGGCAGACATGAAGGGAATAATGAAATTCTCTGTATTATCCTCAGTACAATGGCGGCCTGACAGACGTGTGTGACCAGACATACATATAAAGATATCGTATACAAACTAATACATGACCAACCTACTGCGCATGTCTGGGCCGCCATCCTTGACAGGTACAAAGCTTCCATGGTCTTCAAGAAGATGGCGGCCACTGAAGACAGATCGAGGTGAACAACCTCCTCCACATATCTGTTCTGCACTGTAGAAAATGAGGAAACTTCAGAGAAATCCTTCTTTCCCGGCCGATTGTATCGGGAGGAATAATATTCTGTCAGAACTCTGGTAGTCATACCAGACTCAGCCAGCAGATGGCAGCGCAGTCCTGACATGTAGAGTGCTTAAAAATACAAAGTACTACCGCATCCATCCACAAGGCGGCAGCAGAGTACCGGTTATATTCTGTTTATAGAAAAATCAATGAGAGCGCTTCCAGGATCAGCCAGCAGATGGCAGTGCAATAATGTCATATCGTGTGCTAACAGATCAATCCACAAGGCGGCGACAAAGTACCTGTAATATTCTAGTATAGAATATACTTCCAGGAACGGCCAGCAGATGGCAACTTAGTAACTGTATGAGGTACGGCGCATGCCCAATCTGCCGCCATTATATAGTGGAAAATTGTTTAAAACTTCGAGAAAATGGCGATCATGGCAGACGGAAATGTTTTGTGTCCTGGTAGAGCAGCTGCCATTTTCTACAGTCTTCAAAAATATGGCCGCCATCACAGACATTCTTCTCTTACAGATTCTCTCCTGTTTTCGGCATTATTTTGGATAAGACAAACTACTGAGGCGATTGGACACAGATGGAGCGCTGAGCAAACTGCTAGAAACTGCATTTAGATATACAAGCGCGGGAAAATGTTACTAGGCCCCGCCCCTCACCATAACTATTAAATAATTAACGTATTTTGACTTAGACGACATTTTGCTTTAGGGAAACAGAAGCGATCCTTCACACAACGACCCCGGAGATAGAAATAGTGGGATCTGTAGAACACGATCGACTTTTGTTGAGGATCTACTCGTTCTATATTTTATATAAGGAAATAAAATAGTGGAGAAACTTAAGCTGAGACATGTCCACTGTAGCCGCCATCTTATTGAGGACCAAAATGGCGGCTTGGGCATGCGCAGTAGCATTAAGGATAATCAGTACTGCCGCTCTGTGGCCACAATTAGTATGACTCCTTAGATTAATTAACACAATAAAACCACGTTGCCTCCTTGTGGATGATCCTGGTATGACACCCATAATATTACCAACACTCTAATGCCTCCTTGTGGATGATCCTGGTATGACACCCATAATATTACCAACACTCTAGTGCCCCCTTGTGGATGATCTAAGTATGACACCCATAATATTACTGACACACTGCTGCCTCCTTGTGGATAATCCTGGTATGACACCCATAATATTACTGACACACTGCTGCCTCCTTGTGGATGATCCTGGTATGACACTCATAATATTACTGACACTCTAGTGCCTCCTTGTGGATGATCTAAGTATGACACCCATAATATTACTGACACTCTTCTGCCTCCTTGTGGATGATCTGAGTATGACACCAATAATATTACTGACACTCTAATGCCTCCCTGTGGATGATCTGAGTATGACACCCATAATATTACCGACACTCTGCTCCTCCTTGTGGATGATCCTGATATGACACCCATAATATTACCGACACTCTGCTCCTCCTTGTGGATGATCCTGGTATGACACCCATAATATTACCAACACTCTGCTGCCTCCTTGTGGATGATCCTGGCATGACTCCCCTGTGTTACTATACACATAATATTACCTATACTCTGCTGCCTCCTTGTGGGTGATCCTAGCATGACGCCCCTGTGTTACTATACACATATTACCGACACTCTGCTGCCTCCTTGTGGATGATCCTGGTGTGACTCCCCTGTGTTACAATACACATAATATTACCAACACTCTGCTGCCTCCTCGTGGATGATCTGAGTATGACACCCATAATATTACCGACACTCTAATGCCTCCCTGTGGATGATCCTGGTATGACACCCATAATATTACCGACACTCTAGTACTTCCTTGTGGATGATCCTGGTATGACACCCATAATATGACCGACACTCTGCTGCCTCCTTGTGGATGATCCTGGTATGACACCCATAATATTACCGACACTCTGCTCCTCCTTGTGGATGATCCTGGTATGACACCCATAATATTACCAACACTCTGCTGCCTCCTTGTGGATGATCCTGGTATGACACCCATAATATTTCCAACACTCTGCTGCCTCCTTGTGGATGATCCTGGTATGACACCCATAATATTACCAACACTCTGCTGCCTCCTTGTGGATGATCTAAGTATGACACCCATAATATTACTGACACTCTTCTGCCTCCTTGTGGATGATCTGAGTATGACACCCATAATATTACTGACACTCTTCTGCCTCCTTGTGGATGATCTAAGTATGACACCCATAATATTACTGACACTCTTCTGCCTCCTTGTGGATGATCTGAGTATGACACCCATAATATTACCAACACTCTAATGCCTCCCTGTGGATGATCCTGGTATGACACCCATAATATTACCGACACTCTGCTCCTCCTTGTGAATGATCCTGGTATGACACCCATAATATTACCAACACTCTGCTGCCTCCTTGTGGATGATCCTGGTATGACACCCATAATATTTCCAACACTCTTCTGCCTCCTTGTGGATGATCCTGGCATGACTCCCCTGTGTTACTATACACATAATATTACCTATACTCTGCTGCCTCCTTGTGGATGATCCTGGTATGACACCCATAATATGAACGACACTCTAGTGCCTCCTTGTGGATGATCTAAGTATGACACCCATAAT
The DNA here is from genome assembly GCF_062004578.1 of Staurois parvus. Classification (NCBI taxonomy): domain Eukaryota; kingdom Metazoa; phylum Chordata; class Amphibia; order Anura; family Ranidae; genus Staurois; species Staurois parvus. The sequence goes on from NW_028319429.1 coordinate 10,357, forward strand.
ATTACTGACACTCTTCTGCCTCCTTGTGGATGATCTGAGTATGACACCCATAATATTACCAACACTCTAATGCCTCCTTGTGGATGATCCTGGTATGACACCCATAATATTACCAACACTCTAGTGCCCCCTTGTGGATGATCTAAGTATGACACCCATAATATTACTGACACACTGCTGCCTCCTTGTGGATGATCCTGGTATGACACTCATAATATTACCGACACTCTAGTGCCTCCTTGTGGATGATCTAAGTATGACACCCATAATATTACAGACACTCTTCTGCCTCCTTGTGGATGATCTGAGTATGACACCAATAATATTACCGACACTCTAATGCCTCCCTGTGGATGATCCTGGTATGACACCCATAATATTACCGACACTCTGCTCCTCCTTGTGGATGATCCTGATATGACACCCATAATATTACCAACACTCTGCTGCCTCCTTGTGGATTATTCAGGTATGACACCCATAAAATGACCAACACTCTGCTGCCTCCTTGTGGATGATCCTGGTATGACACCCATAATATTACCGACACTCTGCTCCTCCTTGTGGATGATCCTGGTATGACACCCATAATATTACCAACACTCTGCTGCCTCCTTGTGGATTATTTGGGTATGACTCCCATAATATTTCCGACACTCTGCTGCCTCCTTGTGGATGATCCTGGCATGACTCCCCTGTGTTACTATACACATAATATTACCTATACTCTGCTGCCTCCTTGTGGGTGATCCTAGCATGACACCCCTGTGTTACTATACACATATTACCGACACTCTGCTGCCTCCTTGTGGATGATCCTGGTGTGACTCCCCTGTGTTACAATACACATAATATTACCAACACTCTGCTGCCTCCTTGTGGATGATCCTGGAATGACACCCGTACTATTACGGGCACTTTGCTGCCTCCTTGTGGATAATCCTGGTATGACTCCCCTGTGTTACTATACACATAATATTACCGACAATCTGTTGCCTCCTGGTGGATGATCCTGGTATGACTCCCCTTTGTTACTATACACATATTACTGACATTCTGCTGCCTCCTTGTGGATGATCCTGGTATGACTCCCCTGTGTTCCTGTACACATAATATTACAAGCACTCTTCTGCCTCCTTGTGGATGATCCTGGTATGACACCCTGTGTTACTTTACACATAATATTACCGACACTCTGCTACACCCTTTTTTCTAGCAACAATATTGTTTTTTTCATGTGAACAAAAAGTGTCAGAAGAAGCTTGGTCTTCAAGTGGTTAGAAGAGTGGGTGATATGCAGCATAAGCTTCTAATGCTGGGCATAAAATGTCAGAATAACAACACCCTCCAAAGTAGATATCTCAAGCTATTTGATGAGAGGCATGTTGAGTCAATGGAAGATTTTTTTTTTTTACCACTTGTTCTTGGAAAATTACAATTTTTTTTTTTTCACAAAGATGTCACTTTTATTGCTTACACATACTATGGGTATATGTGAAATTACACCCCAAAATACATTCCGGTATGACACTCTGTGTACTATACACATAATATCTTGTGGATGATCTTTGTATGACACCCTGTGTTTCTATACACATAATATTACTGACACTCTGCTGCCTCTTTGTGGATGATCCTGATATGACTTCCTTGTATTACTATGCACATAATATTTCTGGCACTCTGCTGCCTCCTTGTGGATGATCCTGATATGACTTCCTTGTATTACTATGCACATAATATTTCTGGCACTCTGCTGCCTCCTTGTGGATGATCCTGATATGACTTTCTTGTATTACTATACACATAATATTACTGACACTCTGCTGCCTCCTTGTGGATGATCCTGGTATGACTTCCTAGTATTACTATACACATAATATTTCTGGCACTCTGCTGCCTCCTTGTGGATGATCCTGATATGACTTCCTTGTATTACTATACACATAATATTTCTGGCACTCTGCTGCCTCCTTGTGGATGATCCTGATATGACTTCCTTGTATTACTATACACATAATATTACTGACACTCTGCTGCCTCCTTGTGGATGATCCGGATATGACTTCCTTGTATTACTATGCACATAATATTTCTGGCACTCTGCTGCCTCCTTGTGGTTGTTCCTGTTATGACTTCTCCGTTGTTACTATACATATAATATTACCTTAACAACATCTCTTACTTGTGGTATCCCCATACCTGGGAGAAGTAGCAGAATGTATTTTGGGGTGTAATTTCACATATACCCATAGTATGTGTAAGCAATAAAAGTGACATCTTTGTGTAAAAAAAAAAAATTGTAATTTTCCAAGAACAAGTGGTAAAAAAAAAAATCTTCCATTGACTCAACATGCCTCTCATCAAATAGCTTGAGATATCTACTTTGGAGGGTGTTGTTATTCTGACATTTTATGCCCAGCATTAGAAGCTTATGCTGCATATCACCCACTCTTCTAACCACTTGAAGACCAAGCTTCTTCTGACACTTTTTGTTCACATGAAAAAAACAATATTGTTGCTAGAAAATTACTTTTAACCCCAAACATTATATATTTTATTAAAGTAGAGGCCCTCAAGAATAAAATGATACATGTCGCTGCTTTTAATGTCACACAGTACTTGTGCAGCGATTTTTGAAACTCAAATTTTTGAAAAAATACACTTTTTTGAATCTTAATGCACAAACACAAATTTTTTGGTAAAATATAAAAGATGATGTTATACCAAGTAAACAAATAGTAAATGTGACATGCTTTAAAACTGCACACGCCCCATGCAACGGTGACAAACTACATACATTTTTACTATCCATAGGCGATGCTTTAAAAGCCTTTACAGGCTATTACTTTAGATTGACACACAAGAGGTCTAGTGCTAGAATTACTGCATTTAATCTGACGTTTGTGGTGATACCTCACATGCATGGTGCAACTGCTGTTTACATACTGACATGGGGCTGACGCTTGCCTAAGCTATTGCGTACAAGCGCAGGAGGACAATGGTGCTTTAATTTTTTTATTTTTTAATTTCTTTTTATTGTTATACTCTCCCTTTCATTTTTCTTTCATTTTTAATCACTTTTATTGCAATCACAGGGATGTAAATATCCCCTGTGATAGCAACATACAGTGACAGGTATTCTTTTCTGAGAAATCTGAGGTCTATTAGACACTAGACCTCTCCTCTGCCCTTAAAGCATCTGATCACACCAAGATTGTTGTGATCAGATTCTTTCCAAATTTAAAAATGGCAATGTTCATAGCTGTTGAAACCGAAGTGATGAAATGCTTGTAGCTTCTGGTTTCTTAGACTATAGAGATGATTGGCGCCATTTCAGTCTCTGATCAGCTGGTCAGCTGGTCGAAATGCCAGCTGCATTTTCCAGTTCCCTGTTGGGACGGGACAGCCCGATAGCAACCCAGTGGCTAATTGATGTACCAAACCATCGCTGGTCCTTGTTGGGCTTATATTTAGTTTTTTATGCAGCCTGTGGGCAGAATGAAAAAAGAGAAGAAATATCTGCCAGAAAAAGTGCATGGGCTGAATGAAAAAGAAGAACCTAACAGATTCCTCCATTCACATCGATCAATGTGGATGAAGAAATCTCTGCCAAAAAACAAAAAAAGTTAAACATACATGCTGAAGCATAGGAGAGATCCACCCACCGACCACCCGAGGCCCCCTAGCTTGGGAATATATGTTTTGTTTTTTTTTACTGTGGAGGAGAAATCTCATCCAACAGCACTGCACACACTGACATATGTTCTGAGAGCACACCCTGTTGCAGTCAGAAAAAACAGATCGGTGCTGCAGCTGAATGGCATTCCTGCAAATAAAACAATGGTTAACAATAAAAGTGTGACAATAGAACATTAATTCAATATAACAGCAACTACTTTTGGCTTTTTAAAAATTTATTTTTACTTTTTACATTTTTTTTTACTTTTTTACACTTTTATTTAAAAAACATCTAATTCTGTGTTTGCTACAGATGCAACATCTTTTTTGGGGTGTCCTTTGGGTTGGGGTACCAGGAATGGCACCGGGAAAATGCCTCTCATGCAGCCAGCTCACTGCATCTGGGTTGGGGGTTTGGGCAACAGCACCTTCTAGATAAAAAAAGGGCCGTAATCGTGGACACAGAGGGGCTTCTCAACAACACCGGCTACCGTGGCAATTTGAATGGTCATGTCTGCGTGAATGGAAGACAGGACGAAAACATCCCATTTGTCCTTCCATTTGACTGTGAGCAATTCATTGTCTTTCAAGCAGACTTTCTCCCCCTTTCTATGTCAGGTATTTACAAGCCGCTGGAGGTCACATGGTGACACATGTGCAAATTCAAAGATTGTACAAATGTCTGAATAGTGGCACGCTTGAATAAAAATTGTCCACATATAAGTGGTACCCCATATGGAAAAAGGGTGATGTCAAGTCCCAAACTATCTTGCCACTGCTCGCCATGTAGTCTGGACATCCAGGGGGTACCATGTAACTATCTTTTCCCTTGTAAATCAAAAAATTACATGTATAGCCTGTTGACCTCTTACAGCTCTTATGCATTTTGACCCCATATCTGGCACACTTGCTGGGGAGAAACTGAATAGAAGATGGCCAGAAAAACTAATGAGGGACTCCTCAACACAGATGTTTTGCTGGGGAGTATAGACATCTGCAGATTTATGATTAAGATGATTTATGAGGGACCGAATTTTGTGGAGCCTATCATATTCAGGGTCACCCTGAGAACAGAGTATTTTGTTGTTGAAATGCAAAAATCGCAAGTGACACTGCAGTGCTGGAATGCAAAAGATCAGGATGTACTAGGCTGCTGGTGCTTGCCAGTTCACCAAAAGGTAGTACGGCACTAGTACTGGCACTCTTATGAGAATCATCATGCAATTCCAACACCTTAGCAACCTGGCAACTGGATCAGGTATGCCTGACCTTAGCAGGGACCTCTACCCCATAGTCTGAGCAACCCGTGAGAGTGCTGCTCCTCTCTACAGGTTTGTATTCTGAGCCTGATTCTGTAGGTGAGGCTTCCCCTTCACTCTCATTAGTGTTGGGCTTGATGTACGAGTCAAACATAAGTTCTTTGTTTTTTTTTATATGAATTGTTATTTGATTATTATACATACAAAAGTGATAACAAAATACTTCATAAAAAAAAACCAAACATTTTTTCCTTTTTCAATCCCTTACCCCCGCCCCTACTCACTCCCCCCACCCCTCCCTTCACCTCCTAACTCTTTTCTCTATCTGTATCATGATTTCTTTATCTTATAAGTGGCACACTTTTAGCTTCTATACTTCCCCCTTTGCTCTAATTAATTCTATATATGTTTCCGAAGTTTTAAATCTCATCCAGTCACTCCATGTTCTCCTAAACTTTTCCATTTTATCCTCTTCCATACAACACAGTTCTTCCATTTTAACAATACTCTCCACTCTATCCATCCAGTCTACCATCTTTAGTGCCTCAGTCACCTGCCAAAACGTAGGTATCAAACTCTTTGCCGCACTAATTACATAGTACAGTGCTTTGTTTTTGTATGATTGCATTGCGGGCTCAAAATAATAAAATAAACATTTCCACGGATCTCTCTGAATATTTACCCCACATATTTCCTGTATAAGTTGAGCTATTTCCTTCCAATAATTCTGTATATTCGGACAGCTCCACCATATGTGCACCATAGTACCCCTTTCACCACAACCTCTCCAACACCAAGGGGGGCTTTCTGCTTGCTGCTTATGGGCAATACTTGGTGTTATATACCCTCTGGCCATGCATTTAGAGTTCATTTCTACCGTACGCATATTTGTCGTCATGTGTATTAATTTAAATACAGTTTTCCTTTGCTGTGGATTCATTTGTAATCCCAATTCCTTCTCCCATTTTCCTACATACCCAGGGGGTTCGACTCCATCAAGATCTATAAGGATCTTGTATATCCTTAAGGTGATGTGTTTTGGGGTTAAAAAGGTTTAGCGAACCACAATTGGGCTCAGGGTTGAATGTCTGCTGCTGCTCCTAATTTTGAGATATGGATTGCGTTCACGCCAGAAAATAATTCCACGGACAACTGTCCAGTACAACCACTTTCACATCATCTCTGTTTATTGCAGGGTGGTGCTTAACCTTTTATACAAGGAGAACAATAGGATATACGTCACTATTATGTAAATACCGTCACATTCTAAAAGGCACATTTTGCTTGGCTGAAATATGGGAGAAGTGCAGAAACTTGATGCTTGCTTCTCGCCGTTATCTATTCACTCCCCCTCACTTTTTCAAAGCCCAAGTATAAGATCCTCAGCTCGAAGGGAGGGGTTGAGAACATCGCTCTGAACAAACAAGTTAAGGAGGACTGCAAAGCCCCAGCAGACAAAATATATATATATATATACGCACAACACATATATTTAGAAGTATGAAAAAGTATAAAAGTAAATATATATATAAAATGTGTATTTTAAACAGGAAACCGAATAGGCATTTTACCAAATCCATCACACGGTTACATCACCATTCATTAACCACTTGCCTACCGGGCACTTATACCCCCTTATTTACCAGGCCAATTTTCAGCTTTCAGCACTGTTGCACTTTGATTGACAATTGCGCGGTCACGCAAGATTGTACCCATATGAAATTTTTATAATTTTTTACTCACAAATAGAGCTTTCTTTTGCTGGTAATCGCTGCTGGGCACTTTACTTTTTGTGCTAAAAGCAAAAAAAGTGCAAAAAATTTTGAAAAAAAAAACTTTTTTTTGTTTCTATTATAAAATTTTTCAAACGGGTAATTTTTCTCCTTCACTGATGTGCGTTGATGAGGCAGCACTGATGGGCACTGATAGGCAGCACTGAAGGGCACTGATAGGCGGCACTGATAGGCGGCACTAATGAGGTGGCATGGATAGGCGGCACTGATAGGCAGCACTAATGAGGTGTCACGGATAGGTGGCACTGATATTCAGCACTGATTGGTGGCACTGATAGGCGACACTGATAATGGGTACTGATAGACAGCACTGATAGGTGGCACCGACTGACATCACTGCTGGGCACTGACTGGCGGCACTGCTGGGCACTGACTGGCACAACCGCTGGGCACTGACTGGTGGCACTGACTGGCAGCACTGCTGGGCTGCACTGATGGGCACTGGTGGTTGGCACTGGTGGGCACAGGTGGGTGGCACTTCTGGGCACAGGTGGTTACACTGCTGGGTGGCACAGGTGGGTGCACTGCTGGGCACAGGTGGGTGCATTGCTGGGCACAGGTGGGCGCACTGCTGGGCACAGGTGGGCGGAACTTGTGTGTGGCACTGCTGGGCACCGATCATCAGGGCACTGGTGATCAGTGACCCTGATGATCGGTGCCGATCCCTGCTCTGACAACTGCCGGTTTTCGGCAGTACTTTCCTCATGATCTGACAGCGTGAGGAAAGTGCAGCCGAGAACCGACGTTTGCATTTTCCCGGTGATCAGCGTGTCATTGGACATGGCTGATCACGTGGTAAAAGGCCGCTGTTATTGGCCTTTTACCACATCACGTGATCAGCTGTGTCCGTAGGACACAGCGATCACGGAGATCGCCAGGTGCACGCCCCGGGGGGGGGGGGGGGGGGCCCGCAGGAGAGCACGTTCTGAGAGGACGTCATATGACGTCCACCAAGAACTGGCTGGCCGCAGTGCAGCCGTCATTCGGCTATCTGCGGTCGGCAATTAGTTAAATTATCAAATGGGTTCATATCCTCCAGTAACCTCAATGGCTGTTCAAGACTCGCAACAAAATGGTGTAACTGGTAATACCTCCATTCCTCCATCCTAACAAACAAATCTTTATTCTTTTTTAAATTTTGAAACATGCGTTTTCTCCCATCCTTTATAATATCTTTCAAATGTGCATTCTTATCTTTTATCCAACTCCCACCTATTTTTACATTTCCAGGTGGAAAACATTCTGTTCCCTCAAGTGGAATCATCAGTGAATTAAATTTCCATTTTTTCTTTCTGTGTATTCTATCCCATGTGCCCAATACTATCCTAGTCAGTGTACTAATATCAACATCCAATGTGCGAAACCTGTGAGGTATCCATATCTTCTCTAATTGAGATTTACTCAATATCCCTTCCATTTTTACCCAACTTTTCCCTAGTGAATTAAATGACCAATCCACAACTCGTGACAAAATTACCGCTATGTAGTAATTCTTCACATTTGGTAGTCCCAATCCTCCATTCCCCTTTGCTCTGCACAACCCCTCATAATTTATTCTTGGTCTCTTATTTGCCCATATAAATTTAGTGATCACCTTTTTAATTATCACAAAAAAGGCTCCTGGGAGGGAAATCGGGAGCATATGGAATTGATACAAAATTTTTGAAAGTATCACCATCTTCACCAAGTTTATTCTTCCAATCCAAGAGGCACCTCCTTTTGCTAATCTTCTCAACTCTTCCTTTATAGTATTTATCAAGGGAATATAATTTGCTTGGTATAAACTTGTCAGTGAGGTTGTTAATTTTACTCCAAGATATTTCATTTTTTTTTCCAGGAGAAATGGAACACTTTTTGTAAATTTTTCTTCTCTATTACTGAGAGATTGATATTCAACATTTCTGATTTTACAGGATTTATCTTCAGATTTGATATCTCCCCATACTGTTTTAATTCTTTCATCAGATTGGGTAATGTTATTCTAGGGTTAGCGACATGGAACAACATATCATCTGCATAGGCAGCAACTTTATGCTGTGTTTCTCCTACATTTATCCCCCTTATGTCTATACTTTTCCTAATCCTCTCCAGGAATGGTTCCAATGACAAAACAAACAATAAGGGAGGAAAGAGGAGAAAGAGGACAACCCTGCTAGTGCCGTTATACATTTTAACGAACTGTGAAAGGGATACATTCACCTTTACCACCACTGATGTTTTTTTTTTATATAATCCCTTTATCCAGTTCATCATTTTAGGTCCTATTCCCAATATTTCCAAGGCATCGAACATAAATCCCCAATTGACCCTGTCAAAAGCCTTTTCTCTCCCATCTCTCTCTGGGACAAATCCCACCTGGTCCAGATGTACCCATTCAGGCAACCTTGTTGCAAGTACCTTTGCATATAAGAGTCAAACATAAGTTCGACTTGAGCATCAGCTGTTCGTGTGTTCGGCAATATTAGTAATAAGCTCTGCATGGTTGGAGATGACCAGGTCCAGCAGAGCATCATTCCTAGTTGGGACCTCTATGAATTGTAACATACAATTGTCCTGTAGTAGGTTTATACATTTCTGCTCTTTAACTGTTCCTGCAGTCCCATTACTCCAGTCACTTTCCGGGTCGTTACCATCCCCCATTATTATCACTGTCCCAGCCCTTGCAGCCCTTTCCATCTGTGGGAGGAGCTGAGTCTCCACCTCCTCATTAACACTGGGAGGCCTATAATAAACTCCAATGATTACCTTTGTAGTACCGCCCCCCATGTGCAGTTCCACCCATAATACTTCAGCCTCATCACACTCTCCATCAACTAGGTCCTCTTTCACACTCGCTCTGAGATCACTTCTCACATAGAGACTCCACCCCTTTCCTATTCCAGACTCCACCCCCTCTCCTATTTCCCCGTCTCTCCAAAAGAGAACCTAGCCAGGAATATGAATGGCCCAGTCATGTGAGGAATGAAGCCAAGATTCAGCAATACCAATTCAATCCTAGTTCTCTTCATTCACCAAACCTTCCAACTCACCTATGTTACTTGTCAGACTTCTGGCATTGGTGACAAACACTATCATTCAATGTCACATTTTGCTTTTGTGTTTTGGATATCTTTTTTAGTATTACAAAAATAGTACTATAATTTCCAGTAGTTGTTTTTAACATGGGAACCTTCTTATGACCTGCCATAACCCTCCTCCCATCTATCCCCATTCCACCCTCCAGTATTGTCTGACCTGTCTGGGTCGTTCTGGCCGGGAGGGCGTGGGATGCTCGTTCTGGCTGGGAGGGCGTAGCACGCTCGTTCTGGCTGGGAGGGCGTAGCACACTCGTTCTGGCCGGGAGGGCGTGGTATGCTCTTTCTGGTCCATTGAATTCTATTTTACCTCCCCCTTTAATCCTAGTTTAAATACTCCTCCAGCCTTCCCATAAAGCTCTCCCCAACACTGCAGACCCCCTTCCATTTAGGTGCAAACCATCTCTAGTATATAGGTTGCACCCCAATGAAAAGTCAGCGCAGTGCTCTGGAAACCCAAATCCTTCTCTCTTACACCAGGTCTTCAGCCATGCATTGAGTTTTCTAATCTCCCCGTATTTCCTGAGTTGGGCATGGCACAGGTAATATTTCAAGGAATATCACCTTGGAGGTCCTTCCCTGCAACTAGCAGCCTAGTTCTTTAAATTGATTCTTATGGAGCCGCCACCTTCCATGTATTCTGTCATTGGTTCCAACATGGACCAAGACAGCTGGTTCATGCCCAGCACCTCCCAGTAATTTATCAACCCGGTCCACCACATGCCGAACCCTGGCACCAGGGAGACAGCAAACCATTTGGTTGAGTCAATCCTGGTGACAAATTATTCTATCAGTCCACCCAGCAAGAGCCAATTCAACCAACTCTACAAAAAAGCTGCAACCACTCCAACTTATAACTAGCCATTGCAGTACGGTGCACATTCAGGGCAACACACATCACAAACAAACAAAAGATTCCCTAACACACTTACCGTCAGTTTGCAAAACAACCAATTTAACCGTGTCTGACCATTTACTTTAGTTGGAGCACAAATAGCAGTGGATAGATTAAGGAATGTGTTTTTAACATAAATGCTTGGACAGGGTTAATTTGGTTGTTTTGCAGGTTGACTAGAAAGTGTGCTGGGAAGTCTTTTATTTGTTTGTGTTGTGGGGGAACTCCTATGCCATTTTCTTTTAGTTTTTAACTGTTCAGGCTGCTTTGTTTACATTAGCAGCTGTCGGCTCCATAGAAACTGATGATTAATTTCAAACATTTGTTAAATAGTCATATTTAATGAATTTGTTTATTTATTTTTTATGAATTGAGTTTTGGATCAGTTTATTCAGTATTTACTGTCCGCTTCTTAATGTAGTAAATGCGACATAAACTGATAATTAATTGACATTTTCAATATTGCATGTGATATTTGGATCTTAAAATTAGTCACATGATCCAAATACTGCATGCTATATTGCTTTGTAAATTGAGCCCTGTGTTCCTTTCTGAGCTGGAAATATAGATGTGAAGGGACAGAGGACACTGCTATGGGGGGCAGAGGACACTACTGTGTGGGGGAAGAGGGGCAGAGGACACTACTGTGTGGGGGAAGAGGGGCAAGAGATACTACTGTGTGGGGGAAGAGGGGCAGAGGACACTACTGTGTGGGGGAAGAGGGGCAGAGGACACTACTGTGTGGGGGAAGAGGGGCAAGAGATACTACTGTGTGGGGGAAGAGGGGCAGAGGACACTACTGTGTGGGGGAAGAGGGGCAAGAGATACTACTGTGTGGGGACAGAGGGACAGAGGACACTACTGTGTGGGGGCAGAGGGACAGAGGACACTACTGTGTGGGGGCAGAGGGACAGAGGACACTACTGTGTGGGGGCAGAGGGACAGAGGACACTACTGTGTGGGGAGCAGAGGGGCAGAGGACACTACTGTGTGGGGGCAGAGGGACATTGGACACTACTGTGTGGGGGCAGAGGGACAGAAGACACTACTGTGTGGAGGCATAGGGGCAGAGGACACTACTGTGGGGGGGCAGAGGGGTAGAGGACACTACTGTGTTGGGGCAGAGGACACTACTGTGTGGGGGCAGAGGGGCAGAGGAAACTACTGTGTGGGGAGCAGAGGGGCAGAGGACACTACTGTGTGGGGGCGGAGGGACAGAGGACACTACTGTGGGGGGGGGGCAAAGGGGCAGAGGACACTACTGAGTGGGGGAAGAGGGGCAAGGGACACTACTGTGGGAGGCACAGGGGCAGAGGACACTACTTTGTGGGGGCAGAGGGACATAGGACACTACTGTGGGGGGAGCAGAGGGGCAGAGGACACTACTGTGTGGAGGCAGAAGGGACAGGGGATCAAGGGACACTGCTGGGGGGGAACAGAGGGGCACAGGACACTACTGTGGGGGAGGGCACAGAGGACACTACTGTGGGGGGGAAGAGGACAGTACTGTGGAGGGGGGGGGTGCAAAGGGGCTAGGGACACTACTGCTGGGGAAACAGAGGGGCAGGGGACTCTACAGTGGGGGGGGGAGAGGACACTACTGTGGATGGAACAGAGGGGAAGGGGACACTACTTTGGGGGGAACAGAGGGGCAAGGGACACTACTGTGGGGGGAAAAGAGGGGAAGGGGACAGTACTGGGGGGGGGGGCAGAGGACACTACTGTTGGGGGGGGCAGAAGACAGTACTGTGGGGGGACAGAGGGGCAGGGAACTCTACTGTGGAGGAACAGGGGAATCTACTGTGGGGGGGGGGGGGCAGAGGACTTTACTGTGGGGGAGCAGAGGATAGTACTGTGGGGGGGACAGAGGGGCAAGGGACTCCACTGTGGGGGGGGGAGCAGAGTACAGTACTGTGGGGGGGACAGTATATCTGCTCACCCTCCTCCACCATATATCTGCTCTCCATCCTCCACCATATATCTGCTCACCGTCCTCCACCATATATCTGCTCTCCATCCTCCACCATATATGTGCTCACCGTCCTCCACCATATATGTGCTCTCCATCCTGCACCATATATCCGCTCACCATCCTCCACCATATATCTGCTCACCGTCCTCCACCATGTATCTGCTCTCCGTCCTCCACCATATATCTGCTCTCCGTCCTCCACCATATATCTGCTCTCCATCCTCCACCATATATCTGCTCACCGTCCTCCACCATATATCTGCTCTCCATCCTCCACCATATATCCGCTCTCCATCCTCCACCATATATCTGCTCACCATCCTCCACCATATATCTGCTCACCGTCCTCCACCATATATCTGCTCTCCATCCTCCACCATATATCTGCTCACTGTCCTCTACCATATATCTGCTCACCATCCTCCACCATATATCTGCTCACCGTCCTCCACCATATATCTGCTCACCATCCTCCACCATATATCTGCTCACCGTCCTCCACCATATATCCGCTCTCCATCCTCCACCATATATCTACTCACCTCACGCCGTGTGACCTCACATTGTACAATGTTACCATCTGACTGCACTTTTGATCCCACTTGGACTCCGAAGATCATCTTGCTGAATGAGGTCTCCAGAGTAAGCTCCCTCCTGATGAGCGTCTTGGTGTCATCCGTATTCCTCATTACACAGAACTCCACATAGTGCTTTATCCTTTTATACTGTTATCAAGCAATAAAACATAGGAAATGCACTGATGTTCCGGAGGTGTATATTGCACCACCTATGATGAACATCCGGCAATATATCAGTTAGACACAAGATGGCAGTATCCTCTGACCAGCAGAGTCCTGTATGAGCTCGGAAAACCGTCACCATAGGGAATGTAATGCAAGGCAAAGCACGGGCCCTTCTCTGTAAATACAATTGGCTGCTAAAGTCAGATGGACCGGGGACCGGGGATGGACCGGGGCCCCACTCTGCATTAAATACACAGCCGGGAGTGTTCCCGTTGCCATGGTAACCAGAGACTTAGCATTGAGTCACCATGTAAACGGGGCCCCCCTCATCACTAGCCCCGCACAGGGAGAGCGCAAGAGGATGGGATCATGCTGTGCCTGTGGGGACAGTGAGGGGGGTGACAGGAGGGAGCATGCATGTGGATTCCCACAGGAATGGGGCCGACTTTCTGGCACTCAGCCAGGGGAGCAGGATGCTCCCTCGGCAGGGTGCCAGATTTCTGGAAACAGAAGAGTGAGGGGCTGCTGGGGCATGGGGGGGGGGGCAGCAAACTGGGGGAAAGGGGGGGAGACCCGCTCTGTGACAACCCGTCCCCCCTCCATTCGACAAGTGCCACCAGGGGAACCTCAACAGGTTCCCGTAGAGGCGCTTGTGGACTTCATTTATTTACTATGGGTCTTGCTGATGGGACAGCCGACCTGCATTCTGGTGCTGGCTTCCCCGTTGGGATTGGATAGTGAAGTTGTATGGTTGTAAGGCCAGGCTCCATCGTAAGAGGCGGCCATTATCCCCTGAGACCCGATTCAGCCAGGTAAGGGGGTTATGGTCTGTGAGGATGGTGAACTCCCAGCCATACAAATAGGGTTGAAGTTATGATCACCATGTATAATACATAAGGGGGGATATGATCTCTATGTATAATACATAAGGGGGGATATGATCTCCATGTATAATACATAAGGGGGATATGATCTCTATGTATAATACATAAGGGGGGATTTGATCTCCATGTATAATACATAAGGGGGATATGATCTCCATGTATAATACATAAGGGGGGATATGATCTCCATGTATAATACATAAGGGGGGATATGATCTCCATGTATAATACATAAGGGGGGATATGATCTCCATGTATAATACATAAGGAGGATATGATCTCCATGTATAATACATAAGGGGGGATATGATCTCCATGTATAATACATAAGGGGGGATATGATCTCCATGTATAATACATAAGGGGGGACATGATCTCCATGTATAATACATAAGGAGGATATGATCTCCATGTATAATACATAAGGGGGGATATGATCTCCATGTATAGTACATAAGGGGGGGATATGATCTCCATGTATAATACATAAGGGGGGGATATGATCTCCATGTATAATACATAAGGGGGGGATATGATCTCCATGTATAATACATAAGGGGGGACATGATCTCCATGTATAATACATAAGGAGGATATGATCTCCATGTATAATACATAAGGGGGGATATGATCTCCATGTATAATACATAAGGGGGGATATGATCTCCATGTATAATACATAAGGGGGGACATGATCTCCATGTATAATACATAAGGAGGATATGATCTCCATGTATAATACATAAGGGGGGACATGATCTCCATGTATAATACATAAGGGGGATATGATCTCCATGTATAATACATAAGGGGGGATATGATCTCCATGTATAATTCATAAGGGGGGGATATCATCACCATGTATAATACATAAGGGGGATATGATCTCCATGTATAATACATAAGGGGGGGATATGATCTCCATGTATAATACATAAGGGGGATATGATCTCCATGTATAATCCATAAGGAGGGATATGATCACCATGTATAATACATCAGGGGGATATGATCTCCATGTATAATACATAAGGGGGATATGATCTCCATGTATAATACATAAGGGGGATATGATCTCCATGTATAATACATAAGGGGGATATGATCACCATGTATAATACATAAGGGGGATATGATCTCCATGTATAATCCATAAGGAGGGATATGATCTCCATGTATAATACATAAGGGGGGATATGATCTCCATGTATAATACATAAGGGGGGATATGATCTCCATGTATAATACATAAGGGGGGATATGATCTCCATGTATAATACATAAGGGGGATATTATCTCCATGTATAATACATAAGGGGGATATGATCTCCATGTATATTACATAAGGGGAGATATGATCTCCATGTATAATACATAAGGGGGGATATGATCTCCATGTATAATACATAAGGGGGGATAGGATCTCCATGTATAATACATAAGGGGGGATATGATCTCCATGTATAATACATAAGGGAGGATATGATCTCCATGTATATTACATAAGGGGGATATGATCTCCATGTATAATACATAAGGGGGGATATGATTTTCATGTATAATACATAAGGGGGGATATGCTCTCCATGTATAATACATAAGGGGGATATGATCTCCATGTATAATAAATAAGGTGGGGGGTACAATCTCCATGTATAATACATAAGGGGGGATATGATCTCCATGTATAATACATAAGGGGGGGGGGGGAAACGATCTCCATGTATAATACATAAGGGGGATATGATCTCCATGTATAATACATAAGGGGGGGAAACGATCTCCATGTATAATACATAAGGGGGGATATGATCACCATGTATAATACATAAGGAAGGGGGGGTATGATCTCCATGTATAATACATAAGGTGGGATATGATCTCCATGTATAATACATAAGGGGGATATTATCACCATGTATAAAACATAAGGAGGGATATGATCTCCATGTATAATACATAAGGGGGGATATGACCACCATGTATAATACATAAGAGGGGATATGATCACCATGTATAAATACATAAGGGGGGATATGATCTCCATGTATAATACATAAGGGGGGATATGATCACCATGTATAATACATAAGGGGGATATGATCTCCATGTATAATACATAAGGGGGATATGATCTCCATGTATAATACATAAGGAGGGATATGATCTCCATGTATAATACATAAGGGGGGATATGATCACCATGTATAATACATAAGGGGGGATATGATCACCATGTATAATACATAAGGAGGCATATGATCTCCATGTATAATACATAAGGGGGGATATAATCTCATGTACAAAACATAAGGGGGGATATGATCTCCATGTATAATACATAAGTGGGGATATAATCTCCATGTATAATAAATAAGGGGGGATATGATCTCCATGCATAATACATAAGGGGGGGGATATGATCTCCATGTATAATACATAAGAAGGGATATGATCACCATGTATAATAAATAAGGGGTGACATGATCTCCATGTATAAGACATAAGGGGGGATATGATCTCCATGTATAATACATAAGGGGGGATATGATCTCCATGTATAATACATAAGGGGGGGGATATTTTCTCCATGTATATTACATAAGGGGGGGGGTGATATATCTCCATGTATAATACATAAGGGGGGATATGATCTCCATATATAATACATAAGGGGAGATATGATCTCCATGTATAATACATAAGGGGGGGATATGATCACCATGTATAAAACATAAGGGGGGATATGATCTCCATGTATAATACATAAGGGGGGATATGATCACCATGTATAATACATAAGGGGGATATAATCTCCATGTATATTACATAAGGGGGGGGGGGGGTATGATCTCCATGTATAATACATAAGGGGAGATATGATCTCCAAATATAATAAATAAGGGGTGATATGATCTCCATGTATAATACATAAGGGGGGGATATGATCTCCATGTATAATACATAAGGGGGATACGATCTCCATGTATAATACATAAGGGGGGATATGATCTCCACGTATAATAAATAAGGGGGGATATGATCTCCATGCATAATACATAAGGGGGGGATATGATCTCCATGTATAATACATAAGGGGGGGATATGATCTCCATGTATAATACATAAGGGGGGATATGATCTCCACGTATAATAAATAAGGGGAGATATGATCTCCATGCATAATACATAAGGGGGGATATGATCTCCATGTATATTACATAAGGGGGGATATGATCACCATGTATAATACATAAGGGGGGATATGATCACCATGTATAATAAATAAGGGGGGATATGATCACCATGTATAATACATAAGGGGGGATATGATCTCCATGTATAAGACATAAGGGGGATATGATCTCCATGTATAATACATAAGGGGGGATATGATCTCCATGTATAATACATAAGGGGGGGATATTTTCTCCATGTATATTACATAAGGGGGGTGATGTATCTCCATGTATAATACATAAGGGGGGATATGATCTCCATGTATAATACATAAGGGGGATATGATCTCCATGTATAATAAATAAGGTGGGGGGTACAATCTCCATGTATAATACATAAGGGGGGATATGATCTCCATGTATAATACATAAGGGGGGGGGGGGAAACGATCTCCATGTATAATACATAAGGGGGATATGATCTCCATGTATAATACATAAGGGGGGGAAACGATCTCCATGTATAATACATAAGGGGGGATATGATCACCATGTATAATACATAAGGAAGGGGGGGTATGATCTCCATGTATAATACATAAGGTGGGATATGATCTCCATGTATAATACATAAGGGGGATATTATCACCATGTATAAAACATAAGGAGGGATATGATCTCCATGTATAATACATAAGGGGGGATATGACCACCATGTATAATACATAAGAGGGGATATGATCACCATGTATAAATACATAAGGGGGGATATGATCTCCATGTATAATACATAAGGGGGGATATGATCACCATGTATAATACATAAGGGGGATATGATCTCCATGTATAATACATAAGGGGGATATGATCTCCATGTATAATACATAAGGAGGGATATGATCTCCATGTATAATACATAAGGGGGGATATGATCACCATGTATAATACATAAGGGGGGATATGATCACCATGTATAATACATAAGGAGGCATATGATCTCCATGTATAATACATAAGGGGGGATATAATCTCATGTACAAAACATAAGGGGGGATATGATCTCCATGTATAATACATAAGTGGGGATATAATCTCCATGTATAATAAATAAGGGGGGATATGATCTCCATGCATAATACATAAGGGGGGGGATATGATCTCCATGTATAATACATAAGAAGGGATATGATCACCATGTATAATAAATAAGGGGTGACATGATCTCCATGTATAAGACATAAGGGGGGATATGATCTCCATGTATAATACATAAGGGGGGATATGATCTCCATGTATAATACATAAGGGGGGGGATATTTTCTCCATGTATATTACATAAGGGGGGGGGTGATATATCTCCATGTATAATACATAAGGGGGGATATGATCTCCATATATAATACATAAGGGGAGATATGATCTCCATGTATAATACATAAGGGGGGGATATGATCACCATGTATAAAACATAAGGGGGGATATGATCTCCATGTATAATACATAAGGGGGGATATGATCACCATGTATAATACATAAGGGGGATATAATCTCCATGTATATTACATAAGGGGGGGGGGGTATGATCTCCATGTATAATACATAAGGGGAGATATGATCTCCAAATATAATAAATAAGGGGTGATATGATCTCCATGTATAATACATAAGGGGGGGATATGATCTCCATGTATAATACATAAGGGGGATACGATCTCCATGTATAATACATAAGGGGGGATATGATCTCCACGTATAATAAATAAGGGGGGATATGATCTCCATGCATAATACATAAGGGGGGGATATGATCTCCATGTATAATACATAAGGGGGGGATATGATCTCCATGTATAATACATAAGGGGGGATATGATCTCCACGTATAATAAATAAGGGGAGATATGATCTCCATGCATAATACATAAGGGGGGATATGATCTCCATGTATATTACATAAGGGGGGATATGATCACCATGTATAATACATAAGGGGGGATATGATCACCATGTATAATAAATAAGGGGGGATATGATCACCATGTATAATACATAAGGGGGGATATGATCTCCATGTATAAGACATAAGGGGGATATGATCTCCATGTATAATACATAAGGGGGGATATGATCTCCATGTATAATACATAAGGGGGGGATATTTTCTCCATGTATATTACATAAGGGGGGTGATGTATCTCCATGTATAATACATAAGGGGGGATATGATCTCCATGTATAATACATAAGGGGGGATATGATCTCCATGTATAATACATAAGGGGGATATGATCTCCATGTATAATTTTCTCCATGGGGGGGGATATTTTCTCCATGTATATTACATAAGGGGGGTGATATATCTCCATGTATAATACATAAGGGGGGGGATATGATCTCCATGTATAATACATAAGGGGGATATGATCTCCATATATAATACATAAGGGGGGATATGATCTCCATATATAATACATAAGGGGGGGATATGATCACCATGTATAAAACATAAGGGGGAAACGATCTCCATGTATAATACATAAGGGGGATATGATCTCCATATATAATACATAAGGGGGGGGGACGATCTCCATGTATAATACATAAGGGGGGATATGATCACCATGTTTAATACATAAGGGGGGATATGATCTCCATGTATAATACATAAGGGGGGATATGATCTCCATGTATAATACATAAGGGTGATATGATCTCCATGTATTATACATAAGGGGGGATATGATCTCCATGTATAATACATAAGGGGGGATATGATCTCCATGTATAATACATAAGGGGGGGGATATGATCTCCATGTATTATACATAAGGGGGGATATGATCTCCATGTATAATACATAAGGGGGGATATGATTTCCATATATAATACATAAGGGGGATATGATCTCCATGTATAATACATAAGGGGGGATATGATCTCCATGTATAATACATAAGGGGGGGGACGATCTCCATGTATAATACATAAGGGGGGATATGATCACCATGTTTAATACATAAGGGGGGATATGATCTCCATGTATAATACATAAGGGGGGATATGATCTCCATGTATAATACATAAGGGGGGGATATGATCTCCATGTATAATACATAAGGGGGGATATGATCTCCATGTATAATACATAAGGGGGGATATGATCTCCATGTATAATACATAAGGGGGGATATGATTTCCATATATAATACATAAGGGGGATATGATCTTCATGTATAATACATAAGGGGGGATATGATCTCCATGTATAATACATAAGGGGGGATATGATCACTAGAGATGAGCGAATTATTCAAAAATTCGGTTCGGCTGATTCGCCGAATAAATTCGCTTCGAGCCGAATATATTCGCTGCGAATTTAACTTATAAAAAGGGTGTTTCTAGGCTTCAGAGAGCCTTTATATTAGTGCAGAACACTGTACCTTTAATTTAAATGCCCTTGGAGTCTGCTGGGGAAGAGAAATAATACTGTCAGTCAGTATGACATGCAGATGAGTGCCGTCGATCTTAGAATCACCGCACACTTCACTCATTTGGCCAGTCACGGGGCCAAAACCAGTGTTTGGAGCCACAGTGTGGCGGTGGAGGCAGCAGCAATGGGAGGCCATACAGCAACCTATGACAAAATGGAAACCAGCAGGAGTGTGAGGAGACCTGAAAGTGGCACATGGCAGAGTGTGGCGATGGAGACAGCAGCAATGGGAGGCCGTACAGGGACCCATGAGACACTCTGGACCTGGCAGCAGCATGAGGAGGCGGTACAGGGGCCCATGACAGATTACGGGTCTGGCAGCAGCATGAGGAGTCGGTACGGGGGCCCATGGCAGATTACGGGCCTGGCAGCAGCATGAGGAGGCGGTACAGGGGCCCATGGCAGAGTGGCGGAGCGTAAGCAGCTAAAATTGAAGGCCATACAGAGGCCTATGTTAAAAAGTCCCCCCAGCAGCAGCGTGGGGAGACGACTATCAAGAGTCCAATGGCAGAGTGGCGGAGCAGAAGCAGCTTCAATTGAAGGCCATACACAGGCCTAGGTTTAAAAGTCCCTTACAGTTAATTCCAATAACGAACTCTACTCCTCCGTGCAATCTACTTACGAGACCCTGGGCAGGTCTGGGTCCAATTTGTGGTAGAGACTGGTTTTGTTCAGCCATGCTTGAGCAAGTAATAACAGGTCTGTGCTGCCCTTTGGTGTCTGGCTTAATGCGCACAACACTGAACGTCCCAGCGTTTGTCAACGATTTGCCGTTAAGTGATGCAAACCCGCTGAACCACGTTCATGAGGAGCCGGTACAGGGGGCCATGAATCAGTATGGAGCTGGCAGCAGCGTGAGCAGACGACAGAGGCACATGGCGCAGGGTGGCGGTGTAGGCAGCAGTATTCGGAAGCCAAACACAGGCCTCGGTTAAAAAGCGGAAGCCGTCAGCAGCGTGAGCAGACGACAGAGGCACATGGCGCAGGGTGGCGGTGGAGGCAGCAGCAATGGAAGGCCATACAGCACCCTATCACAAAATGGAACCCACCAACAGTGTAAGGAGACCTGAAAGTGGCACATGGCAGAGTCTGGCGATGAAGTCAGCAGCAATGGGAGGCCGTACAGGGACCCATGACACACTCTGGACCTGGCAGCAGCAAGAGGAGGCGGTACAGGGGCCCATGGCAGAGTGGCGAAGCGTAAGCAGCTTAAATTGAAGGCCATACAGAGGCCTATGTTAAAAAGTCCCCCCAGCAGCAGCGTGGGGAGACGACTATCAAGAGTCCAATGGCAGAGTGGCGGAGCAGAAGCAGCTTCAATTGAAGGCCATACACAGGCCTAAGTTAAAAAGTCCCCCCAGCAGCAGTGTGGGGAGACGACTATCAAGAGTCCAATGGCTGAGTGGCGATCCGGGAAGTCAGCGTTGTGATTGCAGATGCAATGCAGAGATTCTATGAGGTGATGCC
Organism: Staurois parvus; assembly: GCF_062004578.1. Lineage (NCBI taxonomy): Eukaryota > Metazoa > Chordata > Amphibia > Anura > Ranidae > Staurois > Staurois parvus. The sequence continues at coordinate 32,794 of NW_028319429.1, forward strand.
GTGGGTGCGAAGAAGATCATATACCGTCGTGCTTCCATCCATAAGACGGAACAACCTGCGAACCGGGAGCTTTATTGCCCTGACCCGCTGAGCAGCTTCTGGGATACCCAAGAGTTTGGGTTCTGTGGGGAATATGGTTGAAAACTGAAACTTAAAGGCATGTTGACGGAAGGGCACCAGTGTCAGTGCTCCGGAGGGAATATAGCTTCAAAGCTGACACTTAAAGGTATATCGACGGTCAGAGACCACAGGAAGTGGAGCTTGCGTCTTAAATCGACTGAATGTGGCAGACGTGAAACGTCTACGGGTCGTATATGAAACGGGTTGTTCCTCTTTCTGGAATAAGTGTTGGAAATGGCCACTCTTTTTGGTGTGGCGTTTTGTCTATTTAATTCCGATAACGGACTCTACTCCTCCGTGCAATCTAGTTACGAGACCCTGGGCAGGTCTGGGTCCAATTTGTGGTAGAGACTGGTTTTGTTCAGCCATGCTTGAGCGAGTAATAACAGGTCTGTGCTGCCCTTTGGTGTCTGGCTTAATGCGCACAACACTGAACGTCCCAGCATTTGTCAACGATTTGCCATTAAGTGATGCAAACCCGCTGAACCACGTTCATGAGGAGCCGGTACAGGGGGCCATGAATCAGTATGGACCTGGCAGCAGTGTGAGGAGACCCGAAAGTGGCACATGGCGCAGGGTGGCGGTGGAGGCAGCAGTATTCGGAAGACATACACAGGACTAGTTTAAAAAGCGGAAGCCGTCAGCAGCGTGAGCAGACGACAGAGGCACATGGCGCAGGGTGGCGGTGGAGGCAGCAGTATTCGGAAGACATACACAGGACTAGTTTAAAAAGCGGAAGCCGTCAGCAGCGTGAGCAGACGACAGAGGCACATGGCGCAGGGTGGCGGTGGAGGCAGCAGTATTCGGAAGCCATACACAGGCCTAGGTTAAAAAGCGGAAGCCGTCAGCAGCGTGAGCAGACGACAGAGGCACATGGCAGAGGATGGATCTGGCAGCAGTATGAGAAGGCGGTACAGGGGCCCGTGGCACAGTGTGGTGATGGGGGCTACAGCAACTGGATGCCAGAAAGTGGCCGATAGGGCTATATACTGCATGGAATTATAAAGTTGTAAAGACAGCGGCCTATAAGGCTATACACACTATAACAATCATGACTTGATTGACCATTGGCCTATAAGGCTATACACAGCATGAATATCATGACTTATTCTGAGAGTGGTTTGGAAGGCTATATACAAAAAGTAATTCATGAGCTGTACGGACAGCGGACAATAAGTACATATGATGAGATGGACAACACGTGTCAAATAAATATTTAAAAAAAATTGCTATTCCATCGGTCTGGAACTGGTCGACTATAAATAATTAAAAAGTTTAAATTCATGTGACAGTCGTCCAGCGACATATAAATAATTTAAAAACACCAATTCATGAGGGGCCCGACCAGCAGAGTATAAGTCATTAAAAAGGTTCAATTCATGTGACGGTCGTCCAGCGAAGTATAAATAATTTAAAAACCCCAATTCATGAGGGGCCCGACCTGCAGAGTATAAGTCATTAAAAATGTGCAAAACATGAGTCGGCCGACCAGCAGCCTCTCAATAAAATATATATACAAATGTACGGATCAGGTGGAGGTCTTCCATTTGTCCCGAATAACATGTTTGGGGCATGATTCATGGCGGATTTAGTCAGTTGTGTCAGGAACTGGTGGTTTGAAATCCAGACTAATCCACGCCTGATTCATTTTCACAAACATGACTCTCTCCACACTTTGGGTGGACAGTCGTGTCCTCCGCGGAGTTACAATACCTCCTGCCGCACTAAACACGCGCTCCGATGCCACGCTACTGGCCGGGCATGACAGCCTTTCAAGGGCAAATTCAGCTAGTTGGGGCCAAAGGTCAAGTTTCGTTGCCCAGTAGTCAAGGGGATTGTCTACCTCGGTTGGCAGGGTGCTGTCCAAGTAGGCCCAAGCCTGTTGTTTGAGGTCCTGCTCCAGGTCCACCTGATGCTGCTGCTGCTGCGGCTGGTTAGTAGTTTCCTCACTGCGCTGGTGAAGAAAGCTACTCATCATCGACTGCAGACTGAGGCAGCCGCTGCTGGTGGAGCTGCCACTGCTCCTACCACCCCACCCCTCCCCTGCTGCCATGGCAGCGGAACGCGAGCGCACAGGGCCCACAGTGTCTGAGGATGGACGTTGGCGCACAAAGGCAGAGACCAACTGACTACATAGGTGGTTTTTATAGTACGTTATTTTGGCCTCCCTCTCAGCAGGTGTGAAAAAGGCCACCATTTTTGAACGGTAGCGAGGGTCCAACAAGGTGGACAGCCAAAAGTCATCCCTCTGTCTGATGGTTATTATTCGGCTGTCACTACGCAAGCAACTGAGCATGCTATGGGCCATTTGTGCCAAGGAATGCGAGGGACTCCCTGCCTCCATCTCCACAGCATACTGCCACGGTGCGTCTGGGTCCTCTGTCTCCTCCTCCTCCTCCTCTACCAGATGCTCCTGCTCCTCCACTCCTGTCCGCTGAGTGGAAAAACCACCCATTTCACTCAATAATTCCTGAGCACCAATGTCCTCCTCTACCTCCTCCTCTTCTCCTGTCCTGCCCCCACAGGGGTCATGTGGCGTTGAGATCTGTGCGCCACGTCTACCGCACCCTGACCAGCCATTGTTAACAGCATTTGTTCCAGGACGTGCAACAGAGGAATGACGTCGTTCATCCCATAGTCCTGCCGACTCACGAATAGCGTGGCCTCCTCAAAGGGCCTGAGCAAGCGGCAGGTGTCACGCATGAGCTGCCAATGGCTGACATCGAAGTTACACAGGGGAGTACCTTTATCCGCTTGTAACATCAGGAAATCGGTGATGGCCTTTCGCTGTTCGTAAAGGCGGTCTAACATATGTAGGGTTGAATTCCACCTTGTTGCAACGTCGCAGATCAGGCGATGCTGTGGAATTCCGTTCTGCCGCTGCAGCTCAAGGAGGGTGTGCTTTGCGGTGTAGGAATGGCTGAAATGCATGCAAAGTTTACGTGACATTTTAAGGATGTCTTGCAGTGGGATGGTGGATTTTAGGAACCGCTTGACAACCAGATTGAACACGTGAGCCATGCATGGCGCATGGCACAACCTTCCTTGACGCAGAGCAGACACCATGTTCTTTCCGTTGTCGGTCAACATGGTTCCGATTTTCAGTTTGCGCGGAGACAGCCATCTGTCGATTTCTCTGTTCATTACACTCAGAAGTTCCTCCCCTGTGTGACTACGTTCGCCAAGGCATACCAGGTGCAGCACAGCGTGACACAGTTGCGCCCTGCACATGTGATATGCCGGTCGGGTAATGGGACTTGGCACGGGGGTGGCGGCTGAGGACACGGCGGAAAAAGAGGTGGTAGAGGCGGACATGTTTGCTGGACCAAGGACATGCAAACGTGGAGGCAAAAGCGGCGTGACCTGTCCAAGTTGCTAGTGCAGCTGTGCCGGCACCACGTTCACCCAGTGGGCCGTAAATGACATGTACTGTCCCTGACCGTAGTTACAGCTCCACACGTCGGCGCTGCCGTGCACTTTGGCAGAGACCGACATGCTCAAAGACTGGCCCACCATCTCTTCTACATGTGAATGCAGGGCTGGCACTGCCTTTTTGGCGAAGAAATGCCGGCTTGGCACTCTCCACCGTGGCTCGGCACAAGCCATCATTTCTCGGAAAGGTGCTGAGTCCACCACTTGGAAAGGGAGGGACTGCAGCACCAGCAACTTGGACAGGAGGACGTTCAGCTTTTGCACCGTCGGGTGCGTGCTCGCAAACTGTTGTCTCTTGGAAACGGATTCCAAGAAAGACTGCTGACGGAATCCGAGAAGAGGAGTAGCAGGAGAAGGAGCATCTGAACGAGCGGAAGATGCCAACGAGCGACAACTCCCCTCAGCAGAGGTGTTGGAGCCTTGACTGGCTGATAGAGGGCGATTGACGTCGGGTGACGGAGCAAGTAACGGAGCGGGTGATGGAGCGGGGGCTGGGGCAGGCAGAACCGCCGTATCTTTATCACGGTTTTCCCAGGCCACCGAATGGCGATGCTGCATATGCTGACGCAACGCTGTAGTCCCAACATGGGCCCCCTGGCCACGCTTGACTTTCTGGCCACATAGTCGACATACGGCTACGTTTACTTCCTCGGGCGGCTTGACGAAAAATTGCCACACCCCCGAGTAGGAAACTTTGCCCCCGCTATTCCTCACTGGCTGACTGCTACTTCCTCCGTGCACACCGGCACCACTACTGGCCGTGGTGGTAGGCTGCAGTGGAGCTGGTGCTCTACTCCGTGGCCGTTTGGCTCCACTGACACTGCTGCGACCCTGCTGCCTCCTGGGCAACCCACCGACTGTTTTGCTCGCTGGCAAGCTGGCACCCTCTTCTCCTGATGATGCGGAAGCAATAGCCTGATGACAACGAGGCTGCCAAGTGCGATCAGCCTCATCATCATCTATTAGGGTCTCCGCGTCACTACTAGCCCCCTCGGCTGCGTGTGGGTCAGGAGACAGACCTGTCTCTAGACCGGCTACCGAGCCACTCTCCTCGCCAGTACTTCTTCGCCTGGCTGCTGAAGAGGCGGATGTCTCCCCCCGTTCCTGACCGCCCTCTGTTAGCTCTTCCTCACTGTACAGTGGGGCTGAGCCCACAGCATGCGATACTTCGCTTGGTGAGGGAACAGCAAAGGACAGGGGCAGGTCGAGGACATGTGATTTCAGTGGGCTTGCTCCCGGGCCATGCCAACTAACGGTTGTGTCTGACGTACCCACCGACCGTTGGCTGTAGGTGTCAGAGGTGACCTGGGAAGAGGAAGACAACCGAGCCAACCAATCGATGACGGCAGGGTTGTCGGTGGAGACACGACCGCTGGATGACACCGGGAGCACTGGCCTCTGGCTGCGAATAGTGCTGCCTCGACCCCTTCCTCTGCTGCCACGTCTGCTCGCTCCTAAAACATTGCCTCCTCTGCCACTCCTCTGCATGTTGTCTGACATACTCTTTAATTCAATAAGCACCCCAAGAATAAAACCGGATTTAACTCTTTGAACGTACAATAGTGGTTGTGAAGCAGAAAGTCAGTTTATTTAGCACAATCGGTCAATTGCAGCTTGCCGTTGGCTGGAAACTGTACGTTTATGTCACTGGAATGCACTAATCACCCAAAAAATATTACCGCCAGCCGGCGTGTAAATGGATTTAACTCTTTGAACGTACAATAGTGGTTGTGAAGCAGAAAGTCAGTTTATTGTACACAATCGGCAAACTGCAGCACCAACTGTGCACGACAGCCACCAAAAAAAAAAGGGTGTATGTCACTTTAAATTTTCGATTCTTTGATAGCTGTGGCCCTAAGTAACGATTCTGTGTCCCTGAGTAACGATTCTGTGACCCTGAGTAACGATTGTGTGTCCCTGAGTAACGATTCTGTGTCCCTGAGTAACGATTGTGTGTCCCTGAGTAACGATTCTGTGTCCCTGAGTAACGATTCTGTGTCCCTGAGTAATGATTCTGTGTCCCTGAGTAACGATTCTGTGGCCCTAAAGTCTCTGTGGCCCTAACTCTGTCCCTTAATACACACAGGTCTGTCTCTCTTGAATGACTGGAGGCTAATGGAGAATTCTAAGATGGCCGCAATTTATAGCTCCACCATTACACAGTGCTGGCTGGCTGCTGATTGGCTAATGCGATCACATGTCATGAATGCATTATGGGTCTGCGCGCCTTCCCAGAGATCCCCGCCCCATCTTCTCTGTCCATTTTCTCCGTCGCCACACATGTCGCCGCCATTTTTGGGAAAATTCGATTCGTGCATCCGAAGTTTGCTTATCTTCGGATTCGTCGCGAATAGAATTTTTCCAAATCTTCGGAACGAATTCCACTTCGTCATGTTCAATTCGCTCATCTCTAATGATCACCATGTATAAATACATAAGGAGGGACATGATCTCCATGTATAATACATAAGGGGGGATATGATCTCCATGTATAATACATAAGGGGGGATATGATCTCCATGTATAATACATAAGGGGGGATATGATCTCCATGTATAATACATAAGGGGGGATATGATCTCCATGTATAATACATAAGGGGGGATATGATCTCCATGTATAATACATAAGGAGGGATATGATCTCCATGTATAATACATAAGGGGGGATATGATCTCCATGTATAATACATAAGGGGGGATATGATCTCCATGTATAATACATAAGGGGGGATATGATCTCCATGTATAATACATAAGGGGGATATGATCTCCATGTATAATACATAAGGGGGGATATGATCTCCATGTATAATACATAAGGGGGGATATGATCTCCATGTATAATACATAAGGGGGGATATGATCTCCATGTATAATACATAAGGGGGGGGGGGTATGATCTCCATGTATAATACATAAGGGGGGGATATGATCTCCATGTATAATACATAAGGGGGGATATGATCTCCATGTATAATACATAAGGGGGGATATGATCTCCATGTATAATACATAAGGGGGGATATGATCTCCATGTATAATACATAAGGGGGGATATGATCTCCATGTATAATACATAAGGAGGGATATGATCTCCATGTATAATACATAAGGGGGGATATGATCTCCATGTATAATACATAAGGGGGGATATGATCTCCATGTATAATACATAAGGGGGGGATATGATCTCCATGTATAATACATAAGGAGGGACATGATCTCCATGTATAATACATAAGGGGGGATATGATCACCATGTATAATACATAAGGGGGGGGATATGATCTCCATGTATAATACATAAGGGGGGGAAATGATCTCCATGTATAATACATAAGGGGGGGGGGATATGATCTCCATGTATAATACATAAGGGGGATATGATCTCCATGTATAATACATAAGGGGGATATGATCACCATGTATAATACATAAGGGGGGATATGATCTCCATGTATAATACATAAGGGGGGGATATGATCTCCATGTATAATACATAAGGGGGGATATGATCTCCATGTATAATACATAAGGGGGGATATGATCTCCATGTATAATACATAAGGGGGGATATGATCTCTATGTATAATACATAAGGAGGGACATGATCTCCATGTATAATACATAAGGGGGGGGATATGATCTCCATGTATAATACATAAGGGGGGGAAATGATCTCCATGTATAATACATAAGGGGGGGGATATGATCTCCATGTATAATACATAAGGGGGGATATTATCTCCATGTATAATACATAAGGAGGGACATGATCTCCATGTATAATACATAAGGGGGGGAAATGATCTCCATGTATAATACATAAGGGGGGGGGATATGATCTCCATGTATAATACATAAGGGGGGATATGATCTCCATGTATAATACATAAGGGGGGATATGATCACCATGTATAATACATAAGGGGGGGATATGATCTCCATGTATAATACATAAGGGGGGATATGATCTCCATGTATAATACATAAGGGGGGATATGATCTCCATGTATAATACATAAGGGGGGATATGATCTCCATGTATAATACATAAGGGGGGGATATGATCTCCATGTATAATACATAAGGGGGGGATATGATCTCCATATATAATACATAAGGGGGGATATGATCACCATGTATAATACATAAGGGGGATATGATCTCCATGTATAATACATAAGGGGGATATGATCTCCATGTATAATACATAAGGAGGGGATATGATCACCATGTATAATACATAAGGGGGGGATATGATCACCATGTATAATATATAAGGGGGGATATGATCTCCATGTATAATACATAAGGAGGGGATATGATCACCATGTATAATACATAAGGGGGGATATGATCTCCATGTATAATACATAAGGGGGGATTTGATCTCCATGTATAATACATAAGGGGGGGGGGGATATGATCTCCATGTATAATACATGAGGGGGGATATGATCTCCATGTATAATACATAAGGGGGGGTATATGATCTCCATGTATAATACATAAGGGGGGGTATATGATCTCCATGTATAATACGTAAGGGGGGATATGATCTCCATGTATAATACATAAGGGGGGATATAATCTCCATGTACAAAACATAAGGGGGATATGATCTCCATGTATAATACATAAGGGGGGATATGATCTCCATGTATAATACATAAGGGGGGATATGATCACCATGTATAATACATAAGGGGGGATATGATCTCCATGTATAATACATAAGGGGGGATATGATCTCCATGTATAATACATAAGGGGGGGATATGATCTCCATGTATAATACATAAGGGGGATATGATCTCCATGTATAATACATAAGGGGGGGATATGATCTCCATGTATAATACATAAGGGGGGATATGATCTCCATGTATAATACATAAGGGGGGGATATGATCTCCATGTATAATACATAAGGGGGGATATGATCTCCATGTATAATACATAAGGGGGGATATGATCTCCATGTATAATACATAAGGGGGGATATGATCTCCATGTATAATACATAAGGGGGGATATGATCTCCATGTATAATACATAAGGGGGGATATGATCACCATGTATAATACATAAGGGGGGATATGATCTCCATGTATAATACATAAGGGGGGGATATGATCTCCATGTATAATACATAAGGGGGATATGATCTCCATGTATAATACATAAGGGGGATATGATCTCCATGTATAATACATAAGGGGGGATATGATCTCCATGTATAATACATAAGGGGGGGATATGATCTCCATGTATAATACATAAGGGGGATATGATCTCCATGTATAATACATAAGGGGGATATGATCTCCATGTATAATACATAAGGGGGGATATGATCTCCATGTATAATACATAAGGGGGGGATATGATCTCCATGTATAATACATAAGGGGGATATGATCTCCATGTATAATACATAAGGGGGATATGATCTCCATGTATAGTACATAAGGGGGGATATGATCTCCATTAGAGATGAGCGAATCGAAGTAGGCGAAGTGGAATTCGCTTCGAATATTAGAAAAATTTCGCGCCGAATCCGAAAATAAGCAGACTTCGGATGCGCGAATCGAAATTTTTCCTAAAATGGCGGCGACATGTGCGGCGACGGAGCGGGGATGTCTGGGAAGGTGCGCAGACAAGGCGCGCTGACCCATAATGCATTCATTCATGACATGTGATCGCATTAGCCAATCAGCAGCCAGCCAGCCAGCACTGTGTAATGGTCGAGCTATAAATGGCGGCCATTTTAGAATTCTCCATTTGCCTCCAGTCATTCAACAGAGGCAGACCTGGCTGTATTCAGGGAGAGAGTTAGGGACACAGAAACGTTACTTAGGGCCAGAGAAACTTTACTTAGGGACACAGAAACGTTACTTAGGGACACAGAAACGTTACTTAGGGGCACAGAAACGTTACTTAGGGACACAGAAACGTTACTTAGGGACACAGAAACGTTACTTAGGGGCACAGAAACGTTACTTAGGGACACAGAAACGTTACTTAGGGACACAGAATTGTTACTTAGGGACATACACAGAATTGTTACTGAGGGACACAGAATTGTTACTGAGGGCCACAGAACTGTTACTTAGGGCCACAGAAACGTTACTAAGGGCCACAGAATTGTTACTTAGGGACAGACACAGAATTGTTACTGAGGGACACAGAATTGTTACTGAGGGCCACAGAACTTTTACTTAGGGCCACAGAAACGTTACTTAGGGCCACAGAATTGTTACTTAGGGACAGACACAGAATTGTTACTGAGGGACACAGAATTGTTACTGAGGGCCACAGAACTGTTACTTAGGGCCACAGAAACGTTACTTAGGGACACAGAATTGTTACTTAGGGACAGACACAGAATTGTTACTGAGGGACACAGAATTGTTACTGAGGGCCACAGAACTGTTACTTAGGGCCACAGAAACGTTACTTAGGGACACAGAATTGTTACTCAGAGACAGATACAGAATTGTTACTGAGGGACACAGAATCGTTACTTAGGGCCACAGAAACGTTACTTAGGGCCACAGAAGTGTTACTCAGGGACAGACACAGAATTGTTACTGAGGGACACAGAATTGTTACTGAGGGCCACAGAACTGTTACTTAGGGCCACAGAAACGTTACTTAGGGCCACAGAATTGTTACTTAGGGACAGACACAGAATTGTTACTGAGGGCCACAGAATTGTTACTGAGGGCCACAGAACTGTTACTTAGGGCCACAGAAACGTTACTTAGGGACACAGAATTGTTACTCAGGGACAGACACAGAATTGTTACTTAGGGACAGACACAGAATTGTTACTGAGGGACACAGAATTGTTACTGAGGGCCACAGAACTGTTACTTAGGGCCACAGAAACGTTACTTAGGGCCACAGAATTCTTACTTAGGGACAGACACAGAATTGTTACTGAGGGACACAGAATTGTTACTGAGGGCCACAGAACTGTTACTTAGGGCCACAGAAACGTTACTTAGGGACACAGAATTGTTACTTAGGGACAGACACAGAATTGTTACTGAGGGACACAGAATTGTTACTGAGGGCCACAGAACTGTTACTTAGGGCCACAGAAACGTTACTTAGGGACACAGAATTGTTACTTAGGGACAGACACAGAATTGTTACTGAGGGACACAGAATTGTTACTGAAGGCCACAGAACTGTTACTTAGGGCCACAGAAACGTTACTTAGGGCCACAGAATTGTTACTTAGGGACAGACACAGAATTGTTACTGAGGGACACAGAATTGTTACTGAGGGCCACAGAACTGTTACTTAGGGCCACAGAAACGTTACTTAGGGACACAGAATTGTTACTCAGGGACAGACACAGAATTGTTACTTAGGGACAGACACAGAATTGTTACTGAGGGACACAGAATCGTTACTTAGGGCCACAGAAACGTTACTTAGGGCCACAGAATTGTTACTTAGGGACAGACACAGAATTGTTACTGAAGGACACAGAATTGTTACTGAGGGCCACAGAACTGTTACTTAGGGCCACAGAAACGTTACTTAGGGCCACAGAATTGTTATTTAGGGACAGACACAGAATTGTTACTGAGGGACACAGAATTGTTACTGAGGGCCAAAGAACTGTTACTTAGGGCCACAGAAACGTTACTTAGGGACACAGAATTGTTACTCAGGGACAGACACAGAATTGTTACTTAGGGACAGACACAGAATTGTTACTGAAGGACACAGAATTGTTACTGAGGGCCAGAGAACTGTTACTTAGGGCCACAGAAACGTTACTTAGGGCCACAGAATTGTTACTTAGGGACAGACACAGAATTGTTACTGAGGGACACAGAATTGTTACTGAGGGCCACAGAACTGTTACTTAGGGCCACAGAAACGTTACTTAGGGACACAGAATTGTTACTTAGGGACAGACACAGAATTGTTACTGAGGGACACAGAATTGTTATTGAGGGCCACAGAACTGTTACTTAGGGCCACAGAAACGTTACTTAGGGACACAGAATTGTTACTTAGGGACAGACACAGAATTGTTACTGAGGGACACAGAATTGTTACTGAGGGCTACAGAACTGTTACTTAGGGCCACAGAAACGTTACTTAGGGACACAGAATTGTTACTCAGGGACAGACAAAGATTTGTTACTTAGGGACAGACACAGAAACGTTACTTAGGGCCACAGAAACTTTACTTAGGGCCACAGAATTGTTACTTAGGGACAGACACAGAATTGTTACTAAGGGACACAGATTTGTTACTGAGGGCCACAGAACCGTTACTTAGGGCCACAGAAACGTTACTTAGGGACACAGAATTGTTACTCAGGGACAGACACAGAATTGTTACTGAGGGCCACAGAACTGTTACTTAGGGCCACAGAAACGTTACTTAGGGCCACAGAAACATTACTTAGGGCCACAGAATCGTTACTTAGGGCCACAGAAACTTTACTTAGGGCCACAGAAACGTTACTTAGTGCCACAGAATTGTTACTTAGGGACAGACACAGAATTGTTACTGAGGGACACAGATTTGTTACTGAGGGCCACAGAACCGTTACTTAGGGCCACAGAAACGTTACTTAGGGACACAGAATTGTTACTCAGGGACAGACACAGAATTGTTACTTAGGGACACAGAATTGTTACTCGGGGACAGACACAGAATTGTTACTGAGGGACACAGAATTGTTACTGAGGGACACAGAAACGTTACTTAGGGCCACAGAAACGTTACTTAGGGCCACAGAAACGTTACTTAGGGCTACAGAAACGTTACTTAGGGCCACAGAATCGTTACTTAGGGCCACAGAAACTTTACTTAGGGCCACAGAAACGTTACTTAGTGCCACAGAATTGTTACTTAGGGACAGACACAGAATTGTTACTGAGGGACACAGATTTGTTACTGAGGGCCACAGAACCGTTACTTAGGGCCACAGAAACGTTACTTAGGGACACAGAATTGATACTCAGGGACAGACACAGAATTGTTACTGAGGGACACAGAATTGTTACTGAGGGACACAGAATTGTTACTCAGGGACACAGAATTGTTACTGAGGGACACAGAATTGTTACTGAGGGACACAGAATTGTTACTCAGGGACAGACACAGAATTGTTACTCAGGGACAGACACAGAATTGTTACTGAGGGACACAGAATTGTTACTGAGGGACACAGAATTGTTACTGAGGGACACAGAATTGTTACTCAGGGACAGACACAGAATTGTTACTGAGGGACACAGAATTGTTACTGAGGGACACAGAATTGTTACTCAGGGACACATAATTGTTTCTCAGGGACACAGAATTGTTACTGAGGGACACAGAATTGTTACTGAGGGACACAGAATTGTTACTCAGGGACAGACACAGAATTGTTACTCAGGGACAGACACAGAATTGTTACTGAGGGACACAGAATTGTTACTGAGGGACACAGAATTGTTACTCAGCGACAGACACAGAATTGTTACTCAGGGACAGACACAGAATTGTTACTGAGGGACACAGAATTGTTACTGAGGGACACAGAATTGTTACGGAGGGACACAGAATTGTTACTCAGGGACACAGAATTGTTACTGAGGGACACAGAATTATTACTAAGGGACACAGAATTTTTACTGAGGGACACAGAATTGTTACTGAGGGACACAGAATTGTTACTCAGGGACACAGAATTGTTACTCAGGGACAGACACAGAATTGTTACTGAGGGACACAGAATTTTTACTGAGGGACACAGAATTGTTACTGAGGGACACAGAATTGTTACTCAGGGACACAGAATTGTTACTCAGGGACAGACACAGAATTGTTACTGAGGGACACAGAATTGTTACTCAGGGACACAGAATTGTTACTCAGGGACACAGAATTGTTACTGAGGGACACAGAATTGTTACTGAGGGACACAGAATTGTTACTCAGGGACAGACACAGAATTGTTACTCAGGGACAGACACAGAATTGTTACTGAGGGACACAGAATTGTTACTGAGGGACACAGAATTGTTACTCAGCGACAGACACAGAATTGTTACTCAGGGACAGACACAGAATTGTTACTGAGGGACACAGAATTGTTACTGAGGGACACAGAATTGTTACTCAGGGACACATAATTGTTACTCAGGGACACAGAATTGTTACTGAGGGACACAGAATTGTTACTGAGGGACACAGAATTGTTACTCAGGGACAGACACAGAATTGTTACTCAGGGACAGACACAGAATTGTTACTGAGGGACACAGAATTGTTACTGAGGGACACAGAATTGTTACTCAGGGACACAGAATTGTTACTCAGGGACACAGAATTGTTACTGAGGGACACAGAATTGTTACTGAGGGACACAGAATTTTTACTGAGGGACACAGAATTGTTACTGAGGGACACAGAATTGTTACTCAGGGACACAGAATTGTTACTCAGGGACAGACACAGAATTGTTACTCAGGGACAGACACAGAATTGTTACTGAGGGACACAGAATTGTTACTGAGGGACACAGAATTGTTACTGAGGGACACAGAATTGTTACTCAGGGACACAGAATTGTTACTCAGGGACAGACACAGAATTGTTACTCAGGGACACAGAATCGTTTAATTAAAGAGTATGTCAGACAATGTGAAGGTGGGCAGAAGAGATTACTGTGGGGGATAATGTGAAGGTGGGCAGAAGAGATTACTGTGGGGGATAATGTGAAGGTGAGTAGAAGAGATTACTGTGGGGGATAATGTGAAGGTGGGCAGAGGAGATTACTGTGGGGGGGGATGTGAAGGTGGGTAGAAGAGATTACTGTGGGGGGTGATGTTAAGGTGGGCAGAAGAGATTACTGTGGGGGGTGATGTGAAGGTGGGCAGAAGAGATTACTGTGGGGGGTGATGTTAAGGTGGGCAGAAGAGATTACTGTGGGGGGTGATGTTAAGGTGGGTAGAAGAGATTACTGTGGGGGGTGATGTGAAGGTGGGAAGAAGAGATTTCTGTGGGGGTGATGTGAAGGTGGGCAGAAGAGATTACTGTGGGGGGTAATGTGAAGGTGGGCAGAAGAGATTACTGTGGGGGGTAATGTGAAGGTGGGCAGAAGAGATTACTGTCGGGGGTAATGTGAAGGTCGGTAGAAGAGATTACTGTGGGGGATAATGTGAAGGTGGGCAGAGGAGATTACTGTGGGGGATAATGTGAAGGTGGGTAGAAGAGATTACTGTAAGGGGTGATGTGAAGGTGGGTAGAAGAGATTACTGTGGGGGGTGATGTGAAGGTGGGTAGAAGAGATTACTGTGGGGGGTGATGTGAAGGTGGGTAGAAGAGATTACTGTGGGGGGTGATGTGAAGGTGGGTAGAAAAGATTACTGTGGGGGGTAATGTGAAGGTGGGTAGAGGAGATTACTGTGGGGGGTAATGTGAAGGTGGGCAGAAGAGATTACTGTGGGGGGTGATGTGAAGGTGGGCAGAATAGATTACTGTGGGTTGTGATGTGAAGGTGGTCAGAAGAGATTACTGTGGGGGTGATGTGAAGGTGGGCAGAAGAGATTACTGTGGGGGGTGATGTGAAGGTGGGCAGAAGAGATTACTGTGGGGGGTAATGTGAAGGTGGGCAGAAGAGATTACTGTGGGGGGTGATGTGAAGGTGGGCAGAAGAGATTACTGTTGGGGGGTGATGTGAAGGTGGGTAGAAGAGATTACTGTGGGGGGTAATGTGAAGGTGGGTAGAAGAGATTACTGTGGGGGGTGATGTGAAGGTGGGTAGAAGAGATTACTGTGGGGGTGATGTGAAGGTGGTCAGAAGAGATTACTGTTGGGGGGTGATGTGAAGGTGGGTAGAAGAGATTACTGTTGGGGGGTGATGTGAAGGTGGGTAGAAGAGATTACTGTGGGGGGTAATGTGAAGGTGGGTAGAAGAGATTACTGTGGGGGGTGATGTGAAGGTGGGTAGAAGAGATTACTGTGGGGGTGATGTGAAGGTGGGCAGAAGAGATTACTGTGGGGGGTAATGTGAAGGTGGGCAGAAGAGATTACTGTGGGGGGTGATGTGAAGGTGGGCAGAAGAGATTACTGTAAGGGGGGGTAATGTGAAGGTGGGCAGAAGAGATTACTGTGGGGGGTAATGTGAAGGTGGGTACAAGAATTTACTTTGGGGGTAATGTGAAGGTGGGTAGAAGAGATTACTGTGGGGGTGATGTGAAGGAGGATAGAAGAGATTACTGTGGGAGGTAATGTGAAGGTGGTCAGAAGAGATTACTGTGGGGGGTGATGTGAAGGTGGGTAGAGGAGATTACTGTGGGGGGTAATGTGAAGGTGGGTAGAAGAGATTACTGTGGGGGGTGATGTGAAGGTGGGTAGAAGAGATTACTGTGGGGGGAGATGTGAAGGTGGGCAGAAGAGATTACTGTGGGGGGTAATGTGAAGGTGGGCAGAAGAGATTACTGTGGGGGGTGTTGTGAAGGTGGGTAGAGGAGATTACTGTGGGGGGTGATGTGAAGGTGGGTAGAAGAGATTACTGTGGGGGTGATGTGAAGGTGGGCAGAAGAGATTACTGTGGGGGGGTAATGTGAAGGTGGGTAGAAGAGATTACTGTGAGGGTAATGTGAAGGTGGGCAGAAGAGATTACTGTAGGGGGGGGGTAATGTGAAGGTGGGCAGAAGAGATTACTGTGGGGGGGGGGGGGGTAATGTGAAGGTGGGCAGAAGAGATTACTGTGGGGGGTAATGTGAAGGTGGGCAGAAAAGATTACTGTGGGGGTAATGTGAAGGTGTGCAGAAGAGATTACTGTGGGGGGTGATGTGAAGGTGGGCAGAAGAGATTACTGTGGGGGGTGATGTGAAGGTGGGCAGAAGAGATTACTGTGGGGGTGATGTGAAGTTGGGCAGAATAGATTACTGTGGGGGGTGATGTGAAGGTTGGTAGAAGAGATTACTGTGGGGGGTGATATGAAGGTGGGTAGAGGAGATTACTGTGGGGGGTGATGTGAAGGTGAGTAGAAGAGATTACTGTGGGGGGTGATGTGAAGGTGGGTAGAGGAGATTACCGTGGGGGGTGATGTGAAGGTGGGTCGAAGATATTACTGTAGGGGGGGGGGGGTAATGTGAATGTGGGCAGAAGAGATTACTGTGGGGGGTGATGTGAAGGTGGGTAGAAGAGATTACTGTGGGGGGGTGATGTGAAGGTGGGTAGAGGAGATTACTGTAAGGGGGGGTAATGTGAAGGTGGGCAGAAGAGATTACTGTGGGGGGTGATGTGAAGGTGGGCAGAAGAGATATACTGTGGGGGTGATGTGAAGGTGGGTAGAAGAGATTACTGTGGGGGATAATGTGAAGGTTGGTAGAAGAGATTACTGTGGGGGGTGATGTGAAGGTGGGCAGAAGAGATTACTGTGGGGGGTGATATGAAGGTGAGTAGAGGAGATTACTGTGGGGGGTGATGTGAAGGTGGGTAGAAGAGATTACTGTTGGGGGGTAATGTGAAGGTGAGTAGAAGAGATTACTGTGGGGGGTGATGTGAAGGTGGGTAGAAGAGATTACTGTTGGGGGGTAATGTGAAGGTGAGTAGAAGAGATTACTGTGGGGGTGATGTGAAGGTGTGTAGAAGAGATTACTGTGGGGGGTGATGTGAAGGTGGGTAGAAAAGATTACTGTGGGGAGTAATGTGAAGGTGGGTAGAGGAGATTACTGTGGGGGGTGATGTGAAGGTGGGTAGAGGAGATTACTGTGGGGGTGATGTGAAGGTGGGTAGAAGAGATTACTGTGGGGGGTGATGTGAAGGTGGGTAGAAGAGGTTACTGTGGGGGGTGATGTGAAGGTGGGTAGAAGAGATTACTGTGGGGGGTGATGTGAAGATGGGTAGAAGAGATTACTGTGGGGGGTTATGTGAAGGTGCGTAGAAAAGATTACTGTGGGGGGTGATGTGAAGGTGGGTAGAAGAGATTACTGTGGGGGGTGATGTGAAGGTGGGTAGAAGAGATTACTGTAGGGGGGGGGGGGGGGTAATGTGAAGGTGGGCAGAAGAGATTACTGTGGGGGGTGATGTGAAGGTGGGTAGAAGAGATTACTGTGGGGGGTAATGTGAAGGTGGGTAGAGGAGATAACTGTGGGGGATAATGTGAAGGTGGGCAGAAGAGATTACTGTGGGGGGTGATGTGAAGGTGGGTAGAAGAGATTACTGTGGGGGGTAATGTGAAGGTGGGCAGAATAGATTACTGTGGGTTGTGACGTGAAGGTGGGCAGAAGAGATTACTGTGGGGGGTAATGTGAAGGTGGGTAGAAGAGATTACTGTGGGGGGTGATGTGAAGGTGGGTAGAAGAGATTACTGTGGGGGTGATGTGAAGGTGGGCAGAAGAGATTACTGTGGGGGGTGATGTGAAGGTGGGCAGAAGAGATTACTGTCGGGGGTAATGTGAAGGTGGGAAGAAGAGATTACTGTGGGGGGTGATGTGAAGGTGGGTAGAAGAGATTACTGTGGGGGGTAATGTGAAGGTGGGCAGAAGAGATTACTGTCGGGGGTAATGTGAAGGTGGGTAGAAGAGATTACTGTGGGGGGTGATGTGAAGGTGGGTAGAAGAGATTACTGTGGGGGGTGATGTGAAGGTGGGTAGAAGAGATTACTGTAAGGGGGGGTGGTAAAGTGAAGGTGGGCAGAAGAGATTACTGTGGGGGGTAATGTGAAGGTGGGTACAAGAAATTACTGTGGGGGGTGATGTGAAGGTGGGTAGAAGAGATTACTGTGGGGGGTGATGTGAAGGTGGGTAGAAGAGATTACTGTGGGGGGTGATGTGAAGGTGGGTAGAAGAGATTACTGTGGTGGGTAATGTGAAGGTGGTCAGAAGAGATTACTGTGGGGGGTGATGTGAAGGTGGGTAGAAGAGATTACTGTGGGGGGTGATGTGAAGTTGGGCAGAATAGTTTACCGTGGGGGATAATGTGAAGGTTGGTAGAAGAGATTACTGTGGGGGGTGATATGAAGGTGGGTAGAGGAGATTACTGTGGGGGGTGATGTGAAGGTGGGTAGAAGAGATTACTGTTGGGGGTGATGTGAAGGTGAGTAGAAGAGATTACTGTGGGGGGTGATGTGAAGGTGGGCAGAAGAGATTACTGTGGGGGGTAATGTGAAGGTGGGCAGAAGAGATTACTGTGGGGGGTGATGTGAAGGTGGGTAGAAGAGATTACTGTGGGGGGTGATGTGAAGTTGGGCAGAATAGTTTACCGTGGGGGATAATGTGAAGGTTGGTAGAAGAGATTACTGTGGGGGGTGATATGAAGGTGGGTAGAGGAGATTACTGTGGGGGGTGATGTGAAGGTGGGTAGAGGAGATTACTGTGGGGGGTGATGTGAAGGTGAGTAGAAGAGATTACTGTGGGGGGTGATGTGGAAGGTGGGCAGAAGAGATTACTGTGGGGGGTAATGTGAAGGTGGGCAGAAGAGATTACTGTGGGGGTGATGTGAAGGTGGGTCGAAGAGATTACTGTAGGGGGGGGGGGGTAATGTGAATGTGGGCAGAAGAGATTACTGTGGGAGGTGATGTGAAGGTGGTTAGATGAGATTACTGTGGGAGGTGATGTGAAGGTGGGTAGAAGAGTTTACTGTGGGGGGTGATGTGAAGGTGGGTAGAGAGATTTACTGTAGGGAGAGGTAATATGAAGGTGGGTAGAAGAGTTTACTGTGGGGGGTGATGTGAAGGTGGGCAGAAGAGATTACTGTGGGGGTAATGTGAAGGTGGGCAGAAGAGATTACTGTGGGGGTAATGTGAAGGTGGGTAGAAGAGATTACTGTGGGGGGGGTAATGTGAAGGTGGGCAGAAGAGATTACTGTACGGGGTGATGTGAAGGTGGGCAGAAGAGATTACTGTGGGGGGTAATGTGAAGGTGGTAGAAGAGATTACTGTGGGGGTAATGTGAAGGTGGGCAGAAGAGATTACTGTGGGGGGTGATGTGAAGGTGGGCAGAAGAGATTACTGTGGGGGGTGATGTGAAGGTGGGTAGAAGAGATTACTGTGGGGGGTGATGTGAAGGTGGGTAGAAGAGATTACTGTAGGGGGTAATGTGGAAGGTGGGTAGAAGAGATTACTGTGGGGGGTGATGTGAAGGTGGGTAGAGGAGATTACTGTAGGGGGGGGGGGGGGTAATGTGAAGGTGGGAAGAAGAGATTACTGTGGGGGATTATATGAAGGTGGGTAGAAGAGATTACTGTACGGGCTGATGTGAAGGTGGGCAGAAGAGATTACTTTACGGGGTGATGTGAAGGTGGGCAGAAGAGATTACTGTGGGGGGGGGGGGTAATGTGAAGGTGGGTAGAAGAGATTACTGTGGGGGATAATGTGAAGGTGGGTAGAAGAGATAACTGTGGGGGGTAATGTGAAGGTGGGCGGAAGAGATTACTGTGGGGGGTGATGTGAAGGTGGGTAGAAGAGATTACTG
Source organism: Staurois parvus (assembly GCF_062004578.1). Classification (NCBI taxonomy): domain Eukaryota; kingdom Metazoa; phylum Chordata; class Amphibia; order Anura; family Ranidae; genus Staurois; species Staurois parvus. The sequence continues at coordinate 52,807 of NW_028319429.1, forward strand.
TACGGGCTGATGTGAAGGTGGGCAGAAGAGATTACTGTACGGGGTGATGTGAAGGTGGGCAGAAGAGATTACTGTGGGGGGGGGGGGGGTAATGTGAAGGTGGGTAGAAGAGATTACTGTGGGGGATAATGTGAAGGTGGGTAGAAGAGATAACTGTGGGGGGTAATGTGAAGGTGGGCGGAAGAGATTACTGTGGGGGGTGATGTGAAGGTGGGCAGAAGAGATTACTGTGGGGGGTGATATGAAGGTGGGTAGAGGAGATTACTGTGGGGGGTGATGTGAAGGTGGGTAGAAGAGATTACTGTGGGGGGGTAATGTGAAGGTGGGCAGAAGAGATTACTGTACGGGCTGATGTGAAGGTGGGCAGAAGAGATTACTGTGGGGGGGGGGGGGTAATGTGAAGGTGGGCAGAAGAGATTACTGTGGGGGGTGATGTGAAGGTGGGCAGAAGAGATTACTGTGGGGGGTGATATGAAGGTGGGTAGAGGAGATTACTGTGGGGGGTGATGTGAAGGTGGGAAGAAGAGATTACTGTTGGGGGGTAATGTGAAGGTGAGTAGAAGAGATTACTGTGGGGGGTGATGTGAAGGTGGGTAGAAGAGATTACTGTTGGGGGGTAATGTGAAGGTGAGTAGAAGGGTTTACTGTGGGGGTGATGTGAAGGTGGGTAGAACAGATTACTGTGGGGGGTGATGTGAAGGTGGGTAGAGGAGATTACTGTGGGGGTGATGTGAAGGTGGGTAGAAGAGATTACTGTGGGGGGTGATGTGAAGGTGGGTAGAAGAGATTACTGTGGGGGGTGATGTGAAGGTGGGTAGAAGAGATTACTGTGGGGGGTGATGTGAAGGTGGGTAGAAAAGATTACTGTCGGGGGTGATGTGAAGGTGGGTAGAAGAGATTACTGTAGGGGGGGGGTAATGTGAAGGTGGGCAGAAGAGATTACTGTGGGGGGTGATGTGAAGGTGGGTAGAAGAGTTTACTGTGGGGGGGTAATGTGAAGGTGGGTAGAAGAGATTACTGTGGGGGGTGATGTGAAGGTGGGTAGAAGAGATTACTGTGGGGGGTGATGTGAAGGTGGGTAGAAGAGATTACTGTGGGGGGTAATGTGAAGGTGGGTAGAGGAGATTACTGTGGGGGATAATGTGAAGGTGGGCAGAAGAGATTACTGTGGGGGGTGATATGAAGGTGGGTAGAAGAGATTACTGTGGGGGGTAATGTGAAGGTGGGCAGAAGAGATTACTGTGGGTTGTGACGTGAAGGTGGGCAGAAGAGATTACTGTGGAGGGTAATGTGAAGGTGGGTAGAAGAGATTACTGTGGGGGTGATGTGAAGGTGGGCAGAAGAGAGTACTGTGGGGGGTAATGTGAAGGTGGGCAGAAGAGATTACTGTGGGGGGTAATGTGAAGGTGAGTAGAAGAGATTACTGTGGGGGATAATGTGAAGGTGAGTAGAAGAGATTACTGTGGGGGGTGATGTGAAGGTGGGTAGAAGAGATTACTGTTGGGGGGTAATGTGAAGGTGAGTAGAAGGGTTTACTGTGGGGGTGATGTGAAGGTGGGTAGAGGAGATTACTGTGGGGGGTGATATGAAGGTGGGCAGAAGAGATTACTGTGGGGGGTGATGTGAAGGTGAGTAGAAGAGATTACTGTGGGTTGTGACGTGAAGGTGGGTAGAAGAGATTACTGTGGGGGGTGATGTGAAGGTGGGCAGAAGAGAGTACTGTGGGGGGTAATGTGAAGGTGGGCAGAAGAGATTACTGTGGGGGGTGATGTGAAGGTGGGTAGAAGAGATTACTGTGGGGGGTGATGTGAAGGTGGGTAGAAGAGATTACTGTAAGGGGGGGGTAATGTGAAGGTGGGCAGAAGAGATTACTGTAGGGGGGGGGGGTAATGTGAAGGTGGGTACAAGAAATTACTGTGGGGGTGATGTGAAGGTGGGTAGAAGAGATTACTGTGGGGGGTAATGTGAAGGTGGTCAGAAGAGATTACTGTGGGGGGTGATGTGAAGGTGGGTAGAGGAAATTACTGTGGGGGGTGATGTGAAGGTGGGTAGAAGAGATTACTGTGGGGGGTGATGTGAAGGTGGGCAGAAGAGATTACTGTGGGGGTAATGTGAAGGTGGGTAGAAGAGATTACTGTGGGGGGGTAATGTGAAGGTGGGCAGAAGAGATTACTGTACGGGCTGATGTGAAGGTGGGTAGAAGAGATTACTGTGGGGGGTGATGTGAAGGTGGGTAGAAGAGATTACTGTGGGGGGTAATGTGAAGGTGGGCAGAAGAGATTACTGTGGGTTGTGACGTGAAGGTGGGCAGAAGAGATTACTGTGGGGGGTGATGTGAAGGTGGGTAGAAGAGATTACTGTGGGGGGTGATGTGAAGGTGGGTAGAAGAGATTACTGTGGGGGGTGATGTGAAGGTGGGTAGAAGAGATTACTGTGGGGGGTGATGTGAAGGTGGGTAGAAGAGATTACTGTGGGGGGTGATGTGAAGGTGGGTAGAAGAGATTACTGTAAGGGGGGGGTAATGTGAAGGTGGGCAGAAGAGATTACTGTAGGGGGGGGGGGGGGTAATGTGAAGGTGGGTACAAGAAATTACTGTGGGTTGTGATGTGAAGGTGGGTAGAAGAGATTACTGTGGGGGGTGATGTGAAGGTGGGTAGAAGAGATTACTGTGGGGGGTGATGTGAAGGTGGGTAGAAGAGATTACTGTGGGGGGTAATGTGAAGGTGGGTAGAAGAGATTACTGTGGGGGGTGATGTGAAGTTGGGCAGAATAGTTTACCGTGGGGGATAATGTGAAGGTTGGTAGAAGAGATTACTGTGGGGGGTGATATGAAGGTGGGTAGAGGAGATTACTGTGGGGGTGATGTGAAGGTGGGTAGAAGAGATTACTGTGGGGGGTGATGTGAAGGTGGGTAGAAGAGATTACTGTGGGGGGTGATGTGAAGGTGGGTAGAAGAGATTACTGTGGGGGGTGATGTGAAGGTGGGTAGAAAAGATTACTGTCGGGGGTGATGTGAAGGTGGGTAGAAGAGATTACTGTAGGGGGGGGGTAATGTGAAGGTGGGCAGAAGAGATTACTGTGGGGGGTGATGTGAAGGTGGGTAGAAGAGTTTACTGTGGGGGGGTAATGTGAAGGTGGGTAGAAGAGATTACTGTGGGGGGTGATGTGAAGGTGGGTAGAAGAGATTACTGTGGGGGGTGATGTGAAGGTGGGTAGAAGAGATTACTGTGGGGGGTAATGTGAAGGTGGGTAGAGGAGATTACTGTGGGGGATAATGTGAAGGTGGGCAGAAGAGATTACTGTGGGGGGTGATATGAAGGTGGGCAGAAGAGATTACTGTGGGGGGTGATATGAAGGTGGGTAGAAGAGATTACTGTGGGGGGTAATGTGAAGGTGGGCAGAAGAGATTACTGTGGGTTGTGACGTGAAGGTGGGCAGAAGAGATTACTGTGGAGGGTAATGTGAAGGTGGGTAGAAGAGATTACTGTGGGGGTGATGTGAAGGTGGGCAGAAGAGAGTACTGTGGGGGGTAATGTGAAGGTGGGCAGAAGAGATTACTGTGGGGGGTAATGTGAAGGTGAGTAGAAGAGATTACTGTGGGGGATAATGTGAAGGTGAGTAGAAGAGATTACTGTGGGGGGTGATGTGAAGGTGGGTAGAAGAGATTACTGTTGGGGGGTAATGTGAAGGTGAGTAGAAGGGTTTACTGTGGGGGTGATGTGAAGGTGGGTAGAGGAGATTACTGTGGGGGGTGATATGAAGGTGGGCAGAAGAGATTACTGTGGGGGGTGATGTGAAGGTGAGTAGAAGAGATTACTGTGGGTTGTGACGTGAAGGTGGGTAGAAGAGATTACTGTGGGGGGTGATGTGAAGGTGGGCAGAAGAGAGTACTGTGGGGGGTAATGTGAAGGTGGGCAGAAGAGATTACTGTGGGGGGTGATGTGAAGGTGGGTAGAAGAGATTACTGTGGGGGGTGATGTGAAGGTGGGTAGAAGAGATTACTGTAAGGGGGGGGTAATGTGAAGGTGGGCAGAAGAGATTACTGTAGGGGGGGGGGGTAATGTGAAGGTGGGTACAAGAAATTACTGTGGGGGTGATGTGAAGGTGGGTAGAAGAGATTACTGTGGGGGGTAATGTGAAGGTGGTCAGAAGAGATTACTGTGGGGGGTGATGTGAAGGTGGGTAGAGGAAATTACTGTGGGGGGTGATGTGAAGGTGGGTAGAAGAGATTACTGTGGGGGGTGATGTGAAGGTGGGCAGAAGAGATTACTGTGGGGGTAATGTGAAGGTGGGTAGAAGAGATTACTGTGGGGGGGTAATGTGAAGGTGGGCAGAAGAGATTACTGTACGGGCTGATGTGAAGGTGGGTAGAAGAGATTACTGTGGGGGGTGATGTGAAGGTGGGTAGAAGAGATTACTGTGGGGGGTAATGTGAAGGTGGGCAGAAGAGATTACTGTGGGTTGTGACGTGAAGGTGGGCAGAAGAGATTACTGTGGGGGGTGATGTGAAGGTGGGTAGAAGAGATTACTGTGGGGGGTGATGTGAAGGTGGGTAGAAGAGATTACTGTGGGGGGTGATGTGAAGGTGGGTAGAAGAGATTACTGTGGGGGGTGATGTGAAGGTGGGTAGAAGAGATTACTGTGGGGGGTGATGTGAAGGTGGGTAGAAGAGATTACTGTAAGGGGGGGGTAATGTGAAGGTGGGCAGAAGAGATTACTGTAGGGGGGGGGGGGGGGTAATGTGAAGGTGGGTACAAGAAATTACTGTGGGTTGTGATGTGAAGGTGGGTAGAAGAGATTACTGTGGGGGGTGATGTGAAGGTGGGTAGAAGAGATTACTGTGGGGGGTGATGTGAAGGTGGGTAGAAGAGATTACTGTGGGGGGTAATGTGAAGGTGGGTAGAAGAGATTACTGTGGGGGGTAATGTGAAGGTGGGCAGAAGAGATTACTGTGGGGGGTGATGTGAAGGTGGGCAGAAGAGATTACTGTGGGGGGTGATGTGAAGGTGGGTAGAAGAGATTACTGTGGGGGTGATGTGAAGGTGGGCAGAAGAGATTACTGTGGGGGGTGATGTGAAGGTGGGTAGAAGAGATTACTGTAGGGGGGGGGGTAATGTGAAGGTGGGCAGAAGAGATTACTGTGGGGGGTGATGTGAAGGTGGGTAGAAGAGTTTACTGTGGGGGGGGTAATGTGAAGGTGGGTAGAAGAGATTACTGTGGGGGGTGATGTGAAGGTGGGTAGAAGAGATTACTGTGGGGGGTGATGTGAAGGTGGGTAGAAGAGATTACTGTGGGGGGTAATGTGAAGGTGGGTAGAGGAGATTACTGTGGGGGATAATGTGAAGGTGGGCAGAAGAGATTACTGTGGGGGGTGATATGAAGGTGGGCAGAAGAGATTACTGTGGGGGGTGATATGAAGGTGGGTAGAAGAGATTACTGTGGGGGGTAATGTGAAGGTGGGCAGAAGAGATTACTGTGGGTTGTGACGTGAAGGTGGGCAGAAGAGATTACTGTGGAGGGTAATGTGAAGGTGGGTAGAAGAGATTACTGTGGGGGTGATGTGAAGGTGGGCAGAAGAGAGTACTGTGGGGGGTAATGTGAAGGTGGGCAGAAGAGATTACTGTGGGGGGTAATGTGAAGGTGAGTAGAAGAGATTACTGTGGGGGGTGATGTGAAGGTGGGTAGAAGAGATTACTGTTGGGGGGTAATGTGAAGGTGAGTAGAAGGGTTTACTGTGGGGGTGATGTGAAGGTGGGTAGAGGAGATTACTGTGGGGGGTGATATGAAGGTGGGCAGAAGAGATTACTGTGGGGGGTGATGTGAAGGTGAGTAGAAGAGATTACTGTGGGGGGTGATGTGAAGGTGGGTAGAGGAGATTACTGTGGGGGTGATGTGAAGGTGGGTAGAAGATATTACTGTGGGGGGTGATGTTAAGGTGGGTAGAAGAGATTACTGTGGGGGGTGATGTGAAGGTGGGTAGAAGAGATTACTGTGGGGGGTGATGTGAAGGTGGGTAGAAGAGATTACTGTGGGGGGTGATGTGAAGGTGGGTAGAAGAGATTACTGTGGGGGGTGATGTGAAGGTGGGTAGAAAAGATTACTGTCGGGGGTGATGTGAAGGTGGGTAGAAGAGATTACTGTAGGGGGGGGGGTAATGTGAAGGTGGGCAGAAGAGATTACTGTGGGGGGTGATGTGAAGGTGGGTAGAAGAGTTTACTGTGGGGGGGTAATGTGAAGGTGGGTAGAAGAGATTACTGTGGGGGTAATGTGAAGGTGGGTAGAGGAGATTACTGTGGGGGATAATGTGAAGGTGGGTAGAAGATATTACTGTGGGGGGTAATGTGAAGGTGGGTAGAGGAGATTACTGTGGGGGATAATGTGAAGGTGGGCAGAAGAGATTACTGTGGGGGGTGATATGAAGGTGGGTAGAAGAGATTACTGTGGGGGGTAATGTGAAGGTGGGCAGAAGAGATTACTGTGGGTTGTGACGTGAAGGTGGGCAGAAGAGATTACTGTGGGGGGTGATGTGAAGGTGGGTAGAAGAGATTACTGTGGGGGGTGATGTGAAGGTGGGTAGAAGAGATTACTGTGGGGGGTGATGTGAAGGTGGGTAGAAGAGATTACTGTAAGGGGGGGGTAATGTGAAGGTGGGCAGAAGAGATTACTGTAGGGGGGGGGGGTAATGTGAAGGTGGGTACAAGAAATTACTGTGGGTTGTGATGTGAAGGTGGGTAGAAGAGATTACTGTGGGGGGTGATGTGAAGGTGGGTAGAAGAGATTACTGTGGGGGGTGATGTGAAGGTGGGTAGAAGAGATTACTGTGGGGGGTAATGTGAAGGTGGGTAGAAGAGATTACTGTGGGGGGTAATGTGAAGGTGGGCAGAAGAGATTACTGTGGGGGGTGATGTGAAGGTGGGCAGAAGAGATTACTGTGGGGGGTGATGTGAAGGTGGGTAGAAGAGATTACTGTGGGGGGTGATGTGAAGGTGGGCAGAAGAGATTACTGTGGGGGGTGATGTGAAGGTGGGTAGAAGAGATTACTGTGGGGGGTGATGTGAAGGTGGGTAGAGGAGATTACTGTGGGGGGTAATGTGAAGGTGGGCAGAAGAGATTACTGTGGGGGTGATGTGAAGGTGGGCAGAAGAGATTACTGTGGGGGTTGATATGAAGGTGGGTAGAAGAGATTACTGTGGGTTGTGACGTGAAGGTGGGTAGAAGAGATTACTGTGGGGGGTGATGTGAAGGTGGGCAGAAGAGAGTACTGTGGGGGGTAATGTGAAGGTGGGCAGAAGAGATTACTGTGGGGGGTGATGTGAAGGTGGGTAGAAGAGATTACTGTGGGGGGTAATGTGAAGGTGGGCAGAAGAGATTACTGTAGGGGGGGGGGGGTAATGTGAAGGTGGGTACAAGAAATTACTGTGGGGGTGATGTGAAGGTGGGTAGAAGAGATTACTGTGGGGGGTAATGTGAAGGTGGTCAGAAGAGATTACTGTGGGGGGTGATGTGAAGGTGGGTAGAGGAAATTACTGTGGGGGGTGATGTGAAGGTGGGTAGAAGAGATTACTGTGGGGGGTGATGTGAAGGTGGGCAGAAGAGATTACTGTGGGGGTAATGTGAAGGTGGGTAGAAGAGATTACTGTGGGGGGGTAATGTGAAGGTGGGCAGAAGAGATTACTGTACGGGCTGATGTGAAGGTGGGTAGAAGAGATTACTGTGGGGGGTGATGTGAAGGTGGGTAGAAGAGATTACTGTGGGGGGTAATGTGAAGGTGGGCAGAAGAGATTACTGTGGGTTGTGACGTGAAGGTGGGCAGAAGAGATTACTGTGGGGGGTGATGTGAAGGTGGGTAGAAGAGATTACTGTGGGGGGTGATGTGAAGGTGGGTAGAAGAGATTACTGTGGGGGGTGATGTGAAGGTGGGTAGAAGAGATTACTGTAAGGGGGGGGTAATGTGAAGGTGGGCAGAAGAGATTACTGTAGGGGGGGGGGGGGTAATGTGAAGGTGGGTACAAGAAATTACTGTGGGTTGTGATGTGAAGGTGGGTAGAAGAGATTACTGTGGGGGGTGATGTGAAGGTGGGTAGAAGAGATTACTGTGGGGGGTGATGTGAAGGTGGGTAGAAGAGATTACTGTGGGGGGTAATGTGAAGGTGGGTAGAAGAGATTACTGTGGGGGGTAATGTGAAGGTGGGCAGAAGAGATTACTGTGGGGGGTGATGTGAAGGTGGGCAGAAGAGATTACTGTGGGGGGTGATGTGAAGGTGGGTAGAAGAGATTACTGTGGGGGGTGATGTGAAGGTGGGCAGAAGAGATTACTGTGGGGGGTGATGTGAAGGTGGGTAGAAGAGATTACTGTGGGGGGTGATGTGAAGGTGGGTAGAGGAGATTACTGTGGGGGGTAATGTGAAGGTGGGCAGAAGAGATTACTGTGGGGGTGATGTGAAGGTGGGCAGAAGAGATTACTGTGGGGGGTGATATGAAGGTGGGTAGAAGAGATTACTGTGGGTTGTGACGTGAAGGTGGGTAGAAGAGATTACTGTGGGGGGTGATGTGAAGGTGGGCAGAAGAGAGTACTGTGGGGGGTAATGTGAAGGTGGGCAGAAGAGATTACTGTGGGGGGTGATGTGAAGGTGGGTAGAAGAGATTACTGTAAGGGGGGGGTAATGTGAAGGTGGGCAGAAGAGATTACTGTAGGGGGGGGGGGTAATGTGAAGGTGGGTACAAGAAATTACTGTGGGGGTGATGTGAAGGTGGGTAGAAGAGATTACTGTGGGGGGTAATGTGAAGGTGGTCAGAAGAGATTACTGTGGGGGGTGATGTGAAGGTGGGTAGAGGAAATTACTGTGGGGGGTAATGTGAAGGTGGGCGGAAGAGATTACTGTGGGGGGTGATGTGAAGGTGGGCAGAAGAGATTACTGTGGGGGGTGATGTGAAGGTGGGTAGAAGAGATTACTGTGGGGGTAATGTGAAGGTGGGTAGAAGAAATTACTGTGGGGGGGTAATGTGAAGGTGGGCAGAAGAGATTACTGTACGGGCTGATGTGAAGGTGGGCAGAAGAGATTACTGTGGGGGGGGGGGGGGTAATGTGAAGGTGGGCAGAAGAGATTACTGTGGGGGGTGATGTGAAGGTGGGCAGAAGAGATTACTGTGGGGGGTGATATGAAGGTGGGTAGAGGAGATTACTGTGGGGGGTGATGTGAAGGTGGGAAGAAGAGATTACTGTTGGGGGGTAATGTGAAGGTGAGTAGAAGGGTTTACTGTGGGGGTGATGTGAAGGTGGGTAGAAGAGATTACTGTGGGGGGTGATGTGAAGGTGGGTAGAGGAGATTACTGTGGGGGTGATGTGAAGGTGGGTAGAAGAGATTACTGTGGGGGGTGATGTGAAGGTGGGTAGAAGAGATTACTGTGGGGGGTGATGTGAAGGTGGGTAGAAGAGATTACTGTGGGGGGTGATGTGAAGGTGGGTAGAAAAGATTACTGTCGGGGGTGATGTGAAGGTGGGTAGAAGAGATTACTGTAGGGGGGGGGGGTAATGTGAAGGTGGGCAGAAGAGATTACTGTGGGGGGTGATGTGAAGGTGGGTAGAAGAGTTTACTGTGGGGGGGTAATGTGAAGGTGGGTAGAAGAGATTACTGTGGGGGGTGATGTGAAGGTGGGTAGAAGAGATTACTGTGGGGGGTGATGTGAAGGTGGGTAGAAGAGATTACTGTGGGGGGTAATGTGAAGGTGGGTAGAGGAGATTACTGTGGGGGATAATGTGAAGGTGGGCAGAAGAGATTACTGTGGGGGGTGATATGAAGGTGGGCAGAAGAGATTACTGTGGGGGGTGATATGAAGGTGGGTAGAAGAGATTACTGTGGGGGGTAATGTGAAGGTGGGCAGAAGAGATTACTGTGGGTTGTGACGTGAAGGTGGGCAGAAGAGATTACTGTGGAGGGTAATGTGAAGGTGGGTAGAAGAGATTACTGTGGGGGTGATGTGAAGGTGGGCAGAAGAGAGTACTGTGGGGGGTAATGTGAAGGTGGGCAGAAGAGATTACTGTGGGGGGTAATGTGAAGGTGAGTAGAAGAGATTACTGTGGGGGGTGATGTGAAGGTGGGTAGAAGAGATTACTGTTGGGGGGTAATGTGAAGGTGAGTAGAAGGGTTTACTGTGGGGGTGATGTGAAGGTGGGTAGAGGAGATTACTGTGGGGGGTGATATGAAGGTGGGCAGAAGAGATTACTGTGGGGGGTGATGTGAAGGTGAGTAGAAGAGATTACTGTGGGTTGTGACGTGAAGGTGGGTAGAAGAGATTACTGTGGGGGGTGATGTGAAGGTGGGCAGAAGAGAGTACTGTGGGGGGTAATGTGAAGGTGGGCAGAAGAGATTACTGTGGGGGGTAATGTGAAGGTGGGTACAAGAAATTACTGTGGGGGTGATGTGAAGGTGGGTAGAAGAGATTACTGTGGGGGGTAATGTGAAGGTGGTCAGAAGAGATTACTGTGGGGGGTGATGTGAAGGTGGGTAGAGGAAATTACTGTGGGGGGTGATGTGAAGGTGGGTAGAAGAGATTACTGTGGGGGGTGATGTGAAGGTGGGCAGAAGAGATTACTGTGGGGGTAATGTGAAGGTGGGTAGAAGAGATTACTGTGGGGGGGTAATGTGAAGGTGGGCAGAAGAGATTACTGTACGGGCTGATGTGAAGGTGGGTAGAAGAGATTACTGTGGGGGGTGATGTGAAGGTGGGTAGAAGAGATTACTGTGGGGGGTAATGTGAAGGTGGGCAGAAGAGATTACTGTGGGTTGTGACGTGAAGGTGGGCAGAAGAGATTACTGTGGGGGGTGATGTGAAGGTGCGTAGAAGAGATTACTGTGGGGGGTGATGTGAAGGTGGGTAGAAGAGATTACTGTGGCGGGTGATGTGAAGGTGGGTAGAAGAGATTACTGTAAGGGGGGGGGTAATGTGAAGGTGGGCAGAAGAGATTACTGTAGGGGGGGGGGGGTAATGTGAAGGTGGGTACAAGAAATTACTGTGGGTTGTGATGTGAAGGTGGGTAGAAGAGATTACTGTGGGGGGTGATGTGAAGGTGGGTAGAAGAGATTACTGTGGGGGGTGATGTGAAGGTGGGTAGAAGAGATTACTGTGGGGGGTAATGTGAAGGTGGGTAGAAGAGATTACTGTGGGGGGTAATGTGAAGGTGGGCAGAAGAGATTACTGTGGGGGGTGATGTGAAGGTGGGCAGAAGAGATTACTGTGGGGGGTGATGTGAAGGTGGGTAGAAGAGATTACTGTGGGGGGTGATGTGAAGGTGGGCAGAAGAGATTACTGTGGGGGGTGATGTGAAGGTGGGTAGAAGAGATTACTGTGGGGGGTGATGTGAAGGTGGGTAGAGGAGATTACTGTGGGGGGTAATGTGAAGGTGGGCAGAAGAGATTACTGTGGGGGTGATGTGAAGGTGGGCAGAAGAGATTACTGTGGGGGGTGATGTGAAGGTGGGTAGAAAAGATTACTGTCGGGGGTGATGTGAAGGTGGGTAGAAGAGATTACTGTAGGGGGGGGGGTAATGTGAAGGTGGGCAGAAGAGATTACTGTGGGGGGTGATGTGAAGGTGGGTAGAAGAGTTTACTGTGGGGGGGTAATGTGAAGGTGGGTAGAAGAGATTACTGTGGGGGGTGATGTGAAGGTGGGTAGAAGAGATTACTGTGGGGGGTGATGTGAAGGTGGGTAGAAGAGATTACTGTGGGGGGTAATGTGAAGGTGGGTAGAGGAGATTACTGTGGGGGATTTTGTGAAGGTGGGCAGAAGAGATTACTGTGGGGGGTGATATGAAGGTGGGCAGAAGAGATTACTGTGGGGGGTGATATGAAGGTGGGTAGAAGAGATTACTGTGGGGGGTAATGTGAAGGTGGGCAGAAGAGATTACTGTGGGTTGTGACGTGAAGGTGGGCAGAAGAGATTACTGTGGAGGGTAATGTGAAGGTGGGTAGAAGAGATTACTGTGGGGGTGATGTGAAGGTGGGCAGAAGAGAGTACTGTGGGGGGTAATGTGAAGGTGGGCAGAAGAGATTACTGTGGGGGGTAATGTGAAGGTGAGTAGAAGAGATTACTGTGGGGGGTGATGTGAAGGTGGGTAGAAGAGATTACTGTTGGGGGGTAATGTGAAGGTGAGTAGAAGGGTTTACTGTGGGGGTGATGTGAAGGTGGGTAGAGGAGATTACTGTGGGGGGTGATATGAAGGTGGGCAGAAGAGATTACTGTGGGGGGTGATGTGAAGGTGAGTAGAAGAGATTACTGTGGGGGGTGATGTGAAGGTGGGTAGAGGAGATTACTGTGGGGGTGATGTGAAGGTGGGTAGAAGATATTACTGTGGGGGGTGATGTTAAGGTGGGTAGAAGAGATTACTGTGGGGGGTGATGTGAAGGTGGGTAGAAGAGATTACTGTGGGGGGTGATGTGAAGGTGGGTAGAAAAGATTACTGTCGGGGGTGATGTGAAGGTGGGTAGAAGAGATTACTGTAGGGGGGGGGGGTAATGTGAAGGTGGGCAGAAGAGATTACTGTGGGGGGTGATGTGAAGGTGGGTAGAAGAGTTTACTGTGGGGGGGTAATGTGAAGGTGGGTAGAGGAGATTACTGTGGGGGGTAATGTGAAGGTGGGTAGAAGATATTACTGTGGGGGGTAATGTGAAGGTGGGTAGAGGAGATTACTGTGGGGGATAATGTGAAGGTGGGCAGAAGAGATTACTGTGGGGGGTGATATGAAGGTGGGTAGAAGAGATTACTGTGGGGGGTAATGTGAAGGTGGGCAGAAGAGATTACTGTGGGTTGTGACGTGAAGGTGGGCAGAAGAGATTACTGTGGGGGGTGATGTGAAGGTGGGTAGAAGAGATTACTGTGGGGGTGATGTGAAGGTGGGTAGAAGAGATTACTGTGGGGGGTGATGTGAAGGTGGGTAGAAGAGATTACTGTAAGGGGGGGGTAATGTGAAGGTGGGCAGAAGAGATTACTGTAGGGGGGGGGGGGTAATGTGAAGGTGGGTACAAGAAATTACTGTGGGTTGTGATGTGAAGGTGGGTAGAAGAGATTACTGTGGGGGGTGATGTGAAGGTGGGTAGAAGAGATTACTGTGGGGGGTGATGTGAAGGTGGGTAGAAGAGATTACTGTGGGGGGTAATGTGAAGGTGGGTAGAAGAGATTACTGTGGGGGGTAATGTGAAGGTGGGCAGAAGAGATTACTGTGGGGGGTGATGTGAAGGTGGGCAGAAGAGATTACTGTGGGGGGTGATGTGAAGGTGGGTAGAAGAGATTACTGTGGGGGGTGATGTGAAGGTGGGCAGAAGAGATTACTGTGGGGGGTGATGTGAAGGTGGGTAGAAGAGATTACTGTGGGGGGTGATGTGAAGGTGGGTAGAGGAGATTACTGTGGGGGGTAATGTGAAGGTGGGCAGAAGAGATTACTGTGGGGGTGATGTGAAGGTGGGCAGAAGAGATTACTGTGGGGGGTGATATGAAGGTGGGTAGAAGAGATTACTGTGGGTTGTGACGTGAAGGTGGGTAGAAGAGATTACTGTGGGGGGTGATGTGAAGGTGGGCAGAAGAGAGTACTGTGGGGGGTAATGTGAAGGTGGGCAGAAGAGATTACTGTGGGGGGTGATGTGAAGGTGGGTAGAAGAGATTACTGTGGGGGGTGATGTGAAGGTGGGTAGAAGAGATTACTGTAAGGGGGGGGTAATGTGAAGGTGGGCAGAAGAGATTACTGTAGGGGGGGGGGGTAATGTGAAGGTGGGTACAAGAAATTACTGTGGGGGTGATGTGAAGGTGGGTAGAAGAGATTACTGTGGGGGGTAATGTGAAGGTGGTCAGAAGAGATTACTGTGGGGGGTGATGTGAAGGTGGGTAGAGGAAATTACTGTGGGGGGTGATGTGAAGGTGGGTAGAAGAGATTACTGTGGGGGGTGATGTGAAGGTGGGCAGAAGAGATTACTGTGGGGGTAATGTGAAGGTGGGTAGAAGAGATTACTGTGGGGGGGTAATGTGAAGGTGGGCAGAAGAGATTACTGTGGGGGGTAATGTGAAGGTGGGTAGAAGAGATTACTGTGGGGGGTGATGTGAAGGTGGGTAGAAGAGATTACTGTGGGGGGTAATGTGAAGGTGGGCAGAAGAGATTACTGTGGGTTGTGACGTGAAGGTGGGCAGAAGAGATTACTGTGGGGGGTGATGTGAAGGTGGGTAGAAGAGATTACTGTGGGGGGTGATGTGAATGTGGGTAGAAGAGATTACTGTGGGGGGTGATGTGAAGGTGGGTAGAAGAGATTACTGTAAGGGGGGGGTAATGTGAAGGTGGGCAGAAGAGATTACTGTAGGGGGGGGGGGTAATGTGCAGGTGGGTACAAGAAATTACTGTGGGTTGTGATGTGAAGGTGGGTAGAAGAGATTACTGTGGGGGGTGATGTGAAGGTGGGTAGAAGAGATTACTGTGGGGGGTAATGTGAAGGTGGGTAGAAGAGATTACTGTGGGGGGTAATGTGAAGGTGGGCAGAAGAGATTACTGTGGGGGGTGATGTGAAGGTGGGCAGAAGAGATTACTGTGGGGGGTGATGTGAAGGTGGGTAGAAGAGATTACTGTGGGGGGTGATGTGAAGGTGGGCAGAAGAGATTACTGTGGGGGGTGATGTGAAGGTGGGTAGAAGAGATTACTGTGGGGGGTGATGTGAAGGTGGGTAGAGGAGATTACTGTGGGGGGTAATGTGAAGGTGGGCAGAAGAGATTACTGTGGGGGTGATGTGAAGGTGGGCAGAAGAGATTACTGTGGGGGGTGATATGAAGGTGGGTAGAAGAGATTACTGTGGGTTGTGACGTGAAGGTGGGTAGAAGAGATTACTGTGGGGGGTGATGTGAAGGTGGGCAGAAGAGAGTACTGTGGGGGGTAATGTGAAGGTGGGCAGAAGAGATTACTGTGGGGGGTGATGTGAAGGTGGGTAGAAGAGATTACTGTAAGGGGGGGGTAATGTGAAGGTGGGCAGAAGAGATTACTGTAGGGGGGGGGGGGTAATGTGAAGGTGGGTACAAGAAATTACTGTGGGGGTGATGTGAAGGTGGGTAGAAGAGATTACTGTGGGGGGTAATGTGAAGGTGGTCAGAAGAGATTACTGTGGGGGGTGATGTGAAGGTGGGTAGAGGAAATTACTGTGGGGGGTGATGTGAAGGTGGGTAGAAGAGATTACTGTGGGGGGTGATGTGAAGGTGGGCAGAAGAGATTACTGTGGGGGTAATGTGAAGGTGGGTAGAAGAGATTACTGTGGGGGGGTAATGTGAAGGTGGGCAGAAGAGATTACTGTACGGGCTGATGTGAAGGTGGGTAGAAGAGATTACTGTGGGGGGTGATGTGAAGGTGGGTAGAAGAGATTACTGTGGGGGGTAATGTGAAGGTGGGCAGAAGAGATTACTGTGGGTTGTGACGTGAAGGTGGGCAGAAGAGATTACTGTGGGGGGTGATGTGAAGGTGGGTAGAAGAGATTACTGTGGGGGGTGATGTGAAGGTGGGTAGAAGAGATTACTGTGGGGGGTGATGTGAAGGTGGGTAGAAGAGATTACTGTAAGGGGGGGGTAATGTGAAGGTGGGCAGAAGAGATTACTGTAGGGGGGGGGGGGTAATGTGAAGGTGGGTACAAGAAATTACTGTGGGTTGTGATGTGAAGGTGGGTAGAAGAGATTACTGTGGGGGGTGATGTGAAGGTGGGTAGAAGAGATTACTGTGGGGGGTGATGTGAAGGTGGGTAGAAGAGATTACTGTGGGGGGTAATGTGAAGGTGGGTAGAAGAGATTACTGTGGGGGGTAATGTGAAGGTGGGCAGAAGAGATTACTGTGGGGGGTGATGTGAAGGTGGGCAGAAGAGATTACTGTGGGGGGTGATGTGAAGGTGGGTAGAAGAGATTACTGTGGGGGGTGATGTGAAGGTGGGCAGAAGAGATTACTGTGGGGGGTGATGTGAAGGTGGGTAGAAGAGATTACTGTGGGGGGTGATGTGAAGGTGGGTAGAGGAGATTACTGTGGGGGGTAATGTGAAGGTGGGCAGAAGAGATTACTGTGGGGGTGATGTGAAGGTGGGCAGAAGAGATTACTGTGGGGGGTGATATGAAGGTGGGTAGAAGAGATTACTGTGGGTTGTGACGTGAAGGTGGGTAGAAGAGATTACTGTGGGGGGTGATGTGAAGGTGGGCAGAAGAGAGTACTGTGGGGGGTAATGTGAAGGTGGGCAGAAGAGATTACTGTGGGGGGTGATGTGAAGGTGGGTAGAAGAGATTACTGTAAGGGGGGGGTAATGTGAAGGTGGGCAGAAGAGATTACTGTAGGGGGGGGGGGTAATGTGAAGGTGGGTACAAGAAATTACTGTGGGGGTGATGTGAAGGTGGGTAGAAGAGATTACTGTGGGGGGTAATGTGAAGGTGGTCAGAAGAGATTACTGTGGGGGGTGATGTGAAGGTGGGTAGAGGAAATTACTGTGGGGGGTAATGTGAAGGTGGGCGGAAGAGATTACTGTGGGGGGTGATGTGAAGGTGGGCAGAAGAGATTACTGTGGGGGGTGATGTGAAGGTGGGTAGAAGAGATTACTGTGGGGGTAATGTGAAGGTGGGTAGAAGAAATTACTGTGGGGGGGTAATGTGAAGGTGGGCAGAAGAGATTACTGTACGGGCTGATGTGAAGGTGGGCAGAAGAGATTACTGTGGGGGGGGGGGGGGGGTAATGTGAAGGTGGGCAGAAGAGATTACTGTGGGGGGTGATGTGAAGGTGGGCAGAAGAGATTACTGTGGGGGGTGATATGAAGGTGGGTAGAGGAGATTACTGTGGGGGGTGATGTGAAGGTGGGAAGAAGAGATTACTGTTGGGGGGTAATGTGAAGGTGAGTAGAAGGGTTTACTGTGGGGGTGATGTGAAGGTGGGTAGAAGAGATTACTGTGGGGGGTGATGTGAAGGTGGGTAGAGGAGATTACTGTGGGGGTGATGTGAAGGTGGGTAGAAGAGATTACTGTGGGGGGTGATGTGAAGGTGGGTAGAAGAGATTACTGTGGGGGGTGATGTGAAGGTGGGTAGAAGAGATTACTGTGGGGGGTGATGTGAAGGTGGGTAGAAAAGATTACTGTCGGGGGTGATGTGAAGGTGGGTAGAAGAGATTACTGTAGGGGGGGGGGGTAATGTGAAGGTGGGCAGAAGAGATTACTGTGGGGGGTGATGTGAAGGTGGGTAGAAGAGTTTACTGTGGGGGGGTAATGTGAAGGTGGGTAGAAGAGATTACTGTGGGGGGTGATGTGAAGGTGGGTAGAAGAGATTACTGTGGGGGGTGATGTGAAGGTGGGTAGAAGAGATTACTGTGGGGGGTAATGTGAAGGTGGGTAGAGGAGATTACTGTGGGGGATAATGTGAAGGTGGGCAGAAGAGATTACTGTGGGGGGTGATATGAAGGTGGGCAGAAGAGATTACTGTGGGGGGTGATATGAAGGTGGGTAGAAGAGATTACTGTGGGGGGTAATGTGAAGGTGGGCAGAAGAGATTACTGTGGGTTGTGACGTGAAGGTGGGCAGAAGAGATTACTGTGGAGGGTAATGTGAAGGTGGGTAGAAGAGATTACTGTGGGGGTGATGTGAAGGTGGGCAGAAGAGAGTACTGTGGGGGGTAATGTGAAGGTGGGCAGAAGAGATTACTGTGGGGGGTAATGTGAAGGTGAGTAGAAGAGATTACTGTGGGGGGTGATGTGAAGGTGGGTAGAAGAGATTACTGTTGGGGGGTAATGTGAAGGTGAGTAGAAGGGTTTACTGTGGGGGTGATGTGAAGGTGGGTAGAGGAGATTACTGTGGGGGGTGATATGAAGGTGGGCAGAAGAGATTACTGTGGGGGGTGATGTGAAGGTGAGTAGAAGAGATTACTGTGGGTTGTGACGTGAAGGTGGGTAGAAGAGATTACTGTGGGGGGTGATGTGAAGGTGGGCAGAAGAGAGTACTGTGGGGGGTAATGTGAAGGTGGGCAGAAGAGATTACTGTGGGGGGTAATGTGAAGGTGGGTACAAGAAATTACTGTGGGGGTGATGTGAAGGTGGGTAGAAGAGATTACTGTGGGGGGTAATGTGAAGGTGGTCAGAAGAGATTACTGTGGGGGGTGATGTGAAGGTGGGTAGAGGAAATTACTGTGGGGGGTGATGTGAAGGTGGGTAGAAGAGATTACTGTGGGGGGTGATGTGAAGGTGGGCAGAAGAGATTACTGTGGGGGTAATGTGAAGGTGGGTAGAAGAGATTACTGTGGGGGGGTAATGTGAAGGTGGGCAGAAGAGATTACTGTACGGGCTGATGTGAAGGTGGGTAGAAGAGATTACTGTGGGGGGTGATGTGAAGGTGGGTAGAAGAGATTACTGTGGGGGGTAATGTGAAGGTGGGCAGAAGAGATTACTGTGGGTTGTGACGTGAAGGTGGGCAGAAGAGATTACTGTGGGGGGTGATGTGAAGGTGCGTAGAAGAGATTACTGTGGGGGGTGATGTGAAGGTGGGTAGAAGAGATTACTGTGGCGGGTGATGTGAAGGTGGGTAGAAGAGATTACTGTAAGGGGGGGGGTAATGTGAAGGTGGGCAGAAGAGATTACTGTAGGGGGGGGGGGGTAATGTGAAGGTGGGTACAAGAAATTACTGTGGGTTGTGATGTGAAGGTGGGTAGAAGAGATTACTGTGGGGGGTGATGTGAAGGTGGGTAGAAGAGATTACTGTGGGGGGTGATGTGAAGGTGGGTAGAAGAGATTACTGTGGGGGGTAATGTGAAGGTGGGTAGAAGAGATTACTGTGGGGGGTAATGTGAAGGTGGGCAGAAGAGATTACTGTGGGGGGTGATGTGAAGGTGGGCAGAAGAGATTACTGTGGGGGGTGATGTGAAGGTGGGTAGAAGAGATTACTGTGGGGGGTGATGTGAAGGTGGGCAGAAGAGATTACTGTGGGGGGTGATGTGAAGGTGGGTAGAAGAGATTACTGTGGGGGGTGATGTGAAGGTGGGTAGAGGAGATTACTGTGGGGGGTAATGTGAAGGTGGGCAGAAGAGATTACTGTGGGGGTGATGTGAAGGTGGGCAGAAGAGATTACTGTGGGGGGTGATGTGAAGGTGGGTAGAAAAGATTACTGTCGGGGGTGATGTGAAGGTGGGTAGAAGAGATTACTGTAGGGGGGGGGGTAATGTGAAGGTGGGCAGAAGAGATTACTGTGGGGGGTGATGTGAAGGTGGGTAGAAGAGTTTACTGTGGGGGGGTAATGTGAAGGTGGGTAGAAGAGATTACTGTGGGGGGTGATGTGAAGGTGGGTAGAAGAGATTACTGTGGGGGGTGATGTGAAGGTGGGTAGAAGAGATTACTGTGGGGGGTAATGTGAAGGTGGGTAGAGGAGATTACTGTGGGGGATTTTGTGAAGGTGGGCAGAAGAGATTACTGTGGGGGGTGATATGAAGGTGGGCAGAAGAGATTACTGTGGGGGGTGATATGAAGGTGGGTAGAAGAGATTACTGTGGGGGGTAATGTGAAGGTGGGCAGAAGAGATTACTGTGGGTTGTGACGTGAAGGTGGGCAGAAGAGATTACTGTGGAGGGTAATGTGAAGGTGGGTAGAAGAGATTACTGTGGGGGTGATGTGAAGGTGGGCAGAAGAGAGTACTGTGGGGGGTAATGTGAAGGTGGGCAGAAGAGATTACTGTGGGGGGTAATGTGAAGGTGAGTAGAAGAGATTACTGTGGGGGGTGATGTGAAGGTGGGTAGAAGAGATTACTGTTGGGGGGTAATGTGAAGGTGAGTAGAAGGGTTTACTGTGGGGGTGATGTGAAGGTGGGTAGAGGAGATTACTGTGGGGGGTGATATGAAGGTGGGCAGAAGAGATTACTGTGGGGGGTGATGTGAAGGTGAGTAGAAGAGATTACTGTGGGGGGTGATGTGAAGGTGGGTAGAGGAGATTACTGTGGGGGTGATGTGAAGGTGGGTAGAAGATATTACTGTGGGGGGTGATGTTAAGGTGGGTAGAAGAGATTACTGTGGGGGGTGATGTGAAGGTGGGTAGAAGAGATTACTGTGGGGGGTGATGTGAAGGTGGGTAGAAAAGATTACTGTCGGGGGTGATGTGAAGGTGGGTAGAAGAGATTACTGTAGGGGGGGGGGGTAATGTGAAGGTGGGCAGAAGAGATTACTGTGGGGGGTGATGTGAAGGTGGGTAGAAGAGTTTACTGTGGGGGGGTAATGTGAAGGTGGGTAGAGGAGATTACTGTGGGGGGTAATGTGAAGGTGGGTAGAAGATATTACTGTGGGGGGTAATGTGAAGGTGGGTAGAGGAGATTACTGTGGGGGATAATGTGAAGGTGGGCAGAAGAGATTACTGTGGGGGGTGATATGAAGGTGGGTAGAAGAGATTACTGTGGGGGGTAATGTGAAGGTGGGCAGAAGAGATTACTGTGGGTTGTGACGTGAAGGTGGGCAGAAGAGATTACTGTGGGGGGTGATGTGAAGGTGGGTAGAAGAGATTACTGTGGGGGTGATGTGAAGGTGGGTAGAAGAGATTACTGTGGGGGGTGATGTGAAGGTGGGTAGAAGAGATTACTGTAAGGGGGGGGTAATGTGAAGGTGGGCAGAAGAGATTACTGTAGGGGGGGGGGGGTAATGTGAAGGTGGGTACAAGAAATTACTGTGGGTTGTGATGTGAAGGTGGGTAGAAGAGATTACTGTGGGGGGTGATGTGAAGGTGGGTAGAAGAGATTACTGTGGGGGGTGATGTGAAGGTGGGTAGAAGAGATTACTGTGGGGGGTAATGTGAAGGTGGGTAGAAGAGATTACTGTGGGGGGTAATGTGAAGGTGGGCAGAAGAGATTACTGTGGGGGGTGATGTGAAGGTGGGCAGAAGAGATTACTGTGGGGGGTGATGTGAAGGTGGGTAGAAGAGATTACTGTGGGGGGTGATGTGAAGGTGGGCAGAAGAGATTACTGTGGGGGGTGATGTGAAGGTGGGTAGAAGAGATTACTGTGGGGGGTGATGTGAAGGTGGGTAGAGGAGATTACTGTGGGGGGTAATGTGAAGGTGGGCAGAAGAGATTACTGTGGGGGTGATGTGAAGGTGGGCAGAAGAGATTACTGTGGGGGGTGATATGAAGGTGGGTAGAAGAGATTACTGTGGGTTGTGACGTGAAGGTGGGTAGAAGAGATTACTGTGGGGGGTGATGTGAAGGTGGGCAGAAGAGAGTACTGTGGGGGGTAATGTGAAGGTGGGCAGAAGAGATTACTGTGGGGGGTGATGTGAAGGTGGGTAGAAGAGATTACTGTGGGGGGTGATGTGAAGGTGGGTAGAAGAGATTACTGTAAGGGGGGGGTAATGTGAAGGTGGGCAGAAGAGATTACTGTAGGGGGGGGGGGGTAATGTGAAGGTGGGTACAAGAAATTACTGTGGGGGTGATGTGAAGGTGGGTAGAAGAGATTACTGTGGGGGGTAATGTGAAGGTGGTCAGAAGAGATTACTGTGGGGGGTGATGTGAAGGTGGGTAGAGGAAATTACTGTGGGGGGTGATGTGAAGGTGGGTAGAAGAGATTACTGTGGGGGGTGATGTGAAGGTGGGCAGAAGAGATTACTGTGGGGGTAATGTGAAGGTGGGTAGAAGAGATTACTGTGGGGGGGTAATGTGAAGGTGGGCAGAAGAGATTACTGTGGGGGGTAATGTGAAGGTGGGTAGAAGAGATTACTGTGGGGGGTGATGTGAAGGTGGGTAGAAGAGATTACTGTGGGGGGTAATGTGAAGGTGGGCAGAAGAGATTACTGTGGGTTGTGACGTGAAGGTGGGCAGAAGAGATTACTGTGGGGGGTGATGTGAAGGTGGGTAGAAGAGATTACTGTGGGGGGTGATGTGAATGTGGGTAGAAGAGATTACTGTGGGGGGTGATGTGAAGGTGGGTAGAAGAGATTACTGTAAGGGGGGGGTAATGTGAAGGTGGGCAGAAGAGATTACTGTAGGGGGGGGGGGTAATGTGCAGGTGGGTACAAGAAATTACTGTGGGTTGTGATGTGAAGGTGGGTAGAAGAGATTACTGTGGGGGGTGATGTGAAGGTGGGTAGAAGAGATTACTGTGGGGGGTAATGTGAAGGTGGGTAGAAGAGATTACTGTGGGGGGTAATGTGAAGGTGGGCAGAAGAGATTACTGTGGGGGGTGATGTGAAGGTGGGCAGAAGAGATTACTGTGGGGGGTGATGTGAAGGTGGGTAGAAGAGATTACTGTGGGGGGTGATGTGAAGGTGGGCAGAAGAGATTACTGTGGGGGGTGATGTGAAGGTGGGTAGAAGAGATTACTGTGGGGGGTGATGTGAAGGTGGGTAGAGGAGATTACTGTGGGGGGTAATGTGAAGGTGGGCAGAAGAGATTACTGTGGGGGTGATGTGAAGGTGGGCAGAAGAGATTACTGTGGGGGGTGATATGAAGGTGGGTAGAAGAGATTACTGTGGGTTGTGACGTGAAGGTGGGTAGAAGAGATTACTGTGGGGGGTGATGTGAAGGTGGGCAGAAGAGAGTACTGTGGGGGGTAATGTGAAGGTGGGCAGAAGAGATTACTGTGGGGGGTGATGTGAAGGTGGGTAGAAGAGATTACTGTAAGTGGGGGGTAATGTGAAGGTGGGCAGAAGAGATTACTGTAGGGGGGGGGGGTAATGTGAAGGTGGGTACAAGAAATTACTGTGGGGGTGATGTGAAGGTGGGTAGAAGAGATTACTGTGGGGGGTAATGTGAAGGTGGTCAGAAGAGATTACTGTGGGGGGTGATGTGAAGGTGGGTAGAGGAAATTACTGTGGGGGGTGATGTGAAGGTGGGTAGAAGAGATTACTGTGGGGGGTGATGTGAAGGTGGGCAGAAGAGATTACTGTGGGGGTAATGTGAAGGTGGGTAGAAGAGATTACTGTGGGGGGGTAATGTGAAGGTGGGCAGAAGAGATTACTGTGGGGGGTGATGTGAAGGTGGGTAGAAGAGATTACTGTGGGGGGTGATGTGAAGGTGGGTAGAAGAGATTACTGTGGGGGGTAATGTGAAGGTGGGTAGAAGAGATTACTCTGGGAGGTGATGTGAAGGTGGGTAGAAGAGATTACTGTGGGGGGTAATGTGAAGGTGGGTAGAAGAGATTACTGTGGGGGGTGATGTGAAGGTGGGCAGAAGAGAGTACTGTGGGGGGGGTAATGTGAAGGTGGGCAGAAGAGATTACTGTGGGGGGTGATGTGAAGGTGGGTAGAAGAGATTACTGTGGGGGGTGATGTGAAGGTGGGTAGAAGAGATTACTGTGGGGGGTGATGTGAAGGTGGGTAGAAGAGATTACTGTAAGGGGGGGGGGGGGGTAATGTGAAGGTGGGCAGAAGAGATTACTGTAGGGGGGGGGTAATGTGAAGGTGGGTAGAAGAGATTACTGTGGGGGGTGATGTGAAGGTGGGTAGAAGAGATTACTGTGGGGGGTGATGTGAAGAGAGCAGAGGAAACAACTGTGACACACTATGTGTTCTTCATGCTGTCTTTTTATTGGGGCCTGAAGGGAAATGTATGTCTTTTAGGTCTGTCATTTTGTTTTTCCCACTCCATTTTATATTCCATGTTGATTAATTGTTTTGTATTATAACCAGAATGAGTTAATGAAAATATGCTATGTCAGTTATGTATTACAGAACTATACTCACAACATTCTTCTATCTTTTATCTTAGCTTAGCCTTGGTAGAGACGGTGAAAGTATCCAACTATTTCTTTGTATTAACAAGCACCTGTTTCTGTTATGATACAATTAAATGTCAAATATTTCTGTTCCATGAGAAAATAATTGTTTGTTACTTTTAACTAATTACAAATGCCTGAGAAAGATCATGTTCACAGCCTTGAAAAGTATCTAGCCAGATTCTATTGTATGTAGCAGATAAGTTTTTATGTAATATTATAGACATTCCTTATTCTTGAGAAAGTTAACGCTATATTGTACTATATAAGAGAGCTTTCGTTGTGGAATAAATTAGAAGTTTTTGGTTACTTACAAGACGGTCTCATGTGTGATTACTTGTAACCAATGCTTCTCCAGGCCTGAGGAGACAGAATGAGTGACAGAGAACTTAGACCAGGGGTCTAAGGGTCAATAGAACCAACAGTTTTGGGGGCTCGTCCGGGATATCAGCATCACCCGCTCAGTGACCATCCACTTGTCCGGTAAGTAGAATTATTTTCTATATAACCTGTACAAGTTGGATACAAGGAAACTGGGAGGCTCTGATTAGTCCGATATCCATTTAAGCCAATATGTGTTCTGGGAACACAACACTCCGGGAGTGTTAGTGAAAATTGTCTCAGGGAGACTAAGAAATCTCAGGGAGATTGCCTATAGTCACTCATTCTGTGTCTAAAGTTTATTATTTTCTACATATAGAAGTATAAGATAATTTGTTTTGTATGAGTAGTAAGTCTGAGGTGGTAAGTGTACAGACCGAAATCACTGAAGACCTATTGTCAGAAGGTGTAAGACGCACCACCCTCTCAGCTAGACCTTATTGGTTGTTGACCTGAGAAAGGTGAACGCATGGTGACACCAACTGGGAGGTCTATGTAATGACATGTACATTGTGTAAATGTGGTTTGCTGATACATTATAAAGGTTATGATAGTAATAGTCACGTTATTGTAGATATTGTAAATAGACCTTCCTTCCCGATAATAAACTTGAGAGATTGATTTTACCTATCACTGTGTGTATGTCTGTTGTCTTTTCTGAGATGAAGTCAATCTCCCCGACGCGTCCTTACCTGAAACTGACTATAAAGACTGATAGCCAGGGGCTATGGACAACCTTTCAATTGTATTACGGAATACTTCATTGAGTCTCCGGGAGACTCAGATAAGGAAAGGTGATTTATGTAGACGGGGTCTACATTTTAAATGCCTAGACAGGGTCTAGGTTAATTTACAGAGTCTTAACTAGTCTGTTGAGGGTAACCAACTTTCTTTTCTTTGCTTCTACTATCAAATGCATAGTGTATAAGATAATTTGTTTATGCAAATAAGTGAACCCGGTTGGTAAGTGAACGGGTTAAAGTTCTTGAAATAGAGTCAATATTTAAGTTCTTGTCTATCTTTTGTTGAGAGTGATAAGTGTTTATGTGTTACTAGACCCGCTCCGTACTGTCAGCTCCGTACTGTCAGAATATATCCTTCCTTCTCCAAAGAGGACATGATTTTTTCATTGCAGCACAGCAGCAAATCCAACCCACAGCCCCATCCACCGTCCCAGTCCAGGACGCGGTGGAAGACTAACTTGAACCCCCACCCAAGGAATTCCTGATTCCACACAAGATGAGGAAACCTTTTTTTCTGAAGGATTAAAAGAGATATCAGGGTCCCTATTAGTAGACTTGGCAAATAAAACAGGAATAGGTAAAATTTTCAGTCCTGGAAAGGCAGGTAGAACCAGATACAAGGTGGCGATATAAACCAAGCAATGTCAATTTCTCACTGTAGGAGACATGTTATTAATTAAATGTTTAGAAATAGAGGACATTGACTGTGTTACAAAACATTGTTCTGTTGGTGTTTGACATTCCGTTTTTTTTGCAGCCATACCGTCTAATGCTGAATGTTTTTCAGTAATTAATTTAGCAAATGCATTTTTTAGCGTCCTTGTTGATGCAGAGACACAGCCCATTTTTGCTTTCTGTTTAATGCCTCAGGGTTTTTTGTAGATTTTCTGTAGTCTACACAACTGTTCTCCAGGCCACTCTGAGGGGGTGGACACCGGACTATGGGTAAGTCCTGCTGCAGTACACGGATGTTATCTGTCTCTGCAGTCTCACTAAGGGGGCCGGCCTGAGGGATGGGGAGAGTTTGTTGAAATGTCTTTTTGAAGGTGGACATAAAGGCCCTGATTCACTATTGGGCGTGGGCGCATATTTATGGGCTTAAGCCCAATTTTCATGGGCGTCCGTCCATTTTTGACCCTGCAACCTAATTCACTATTGAGCAGAGCCCATAAGCAGACGCCCAATCTAATTCACAAAAAGACACACGCCCGGAATCAGACTCACAAAAGCAGACTTGCTAAGAAGCACGTCTAACACCATGAAAAATCACTGTAGAGACATGTTCACTTAGAAATTTGCTTTGCCAAATATCAGGACTTCACTTTAAACAATATCTGCTATTTCCAAAAAAATTAAGAATGTGTTAAAAATCGTTTTTCTCAAGGAAATCGACACAGTAAAAATCTAGATGCCCGTGCAGTGTCTTTGGCAGATAGAACTGAGCATGTGCAGAACACATTTTAGTCCTCTGCCATGGGCGTTTGCTTTTTAGCCACTGACTAATAGTGAATCTGATTGTGGATTCCTCTGACAGCCGGCACTCGGTCGCGACTATTGTGTTTAATAAACAGCATTAAGCATATCTTCATGTAATCTAATTAGATTTCCTTCGTTTTAGTGATTATATTTTTGTTTCTTATCCTTTATAATTATTTCTGTTATGATTTTACTTATTTTGAAGGTCTAGATAAAATTTATTTTGAAAGCTGAATGTAAAAATAAAGGTCCGCAATAAAAAAAAAAAAAAAAAAACAGCGTGGGTCCCCCCTCTCATCCATACCAAGCCCTTCGGGTCTGGTATGGATATTAAGGGGGAACTCCATGCTGAAATTTAAAAAAAAACAGCGTGGGTCCCCCTCAATATCCATACCAGACCTTTATCCGAGCATGCAGCCCGGCAGGTCAGGAAAGGGGGGGGGACGAGCGAGCGCCCCCCCTTCCTGAACCATACCAGGCCACATAGAAATAAAATATGCAGCGCTTTTAAAATTAAAATATGAACAAGCAGAAAATCAGAACATGAACAGCATAACTGCATGACAAACTCAGTCCATATTGCATGGTGCGATAAAGTGATAGGTGCAATTGTCCCAATAATCCATGTTCAGAGAAATTCGTGACTCTTGTGATCTCGTGATTTGTACAAAAAATGCACTAACCAGATAGCGCAATAAATGCGCATGGAGCAATTAAGACCCGCTCCTGGTGCTCTGGACTTGTAATATTAGGAGGATGTCATCTGCAGGTTTGGCCACCAGATGTCATCAATCCAGGTATATTGGTAAGTCATCCACCAGAGAGATCATCAGCGGGGGAGGGGGTGATCATACATCATTCCCAAACAGGCGTAACCTTCAAAAACGGGCTCCCATACAATAGATGAGACCCAGAGAAGCCTCTGATAGTGTAGTATGTCTTTAATAGGTAAAACTTACACCAAGTACAATTGAAGGAAAAAACTTACATCAAAGCAAAGTCTGGCCACCAGGGCGTCAGTCAGGATGGCCTTGTGGTATGGATACAAAGGTCAGGGGCACCTCCCTAACGCGTTTCGTGTGAAAACACTTCCTCAGAGGGAGTGTGCCCATGTTGAATGATAATGCTTTTATAGAAAGGTAATTGGCGCGCATTTGGGCGATCCTGCGACGCCAATTCCGGTTCGCGCATGGGCACTGGCGACATGGCGGCCATTTTACCGGTGATTATAGTATAAGGACGGAAAACGGACTTTCGCGCATGCGCAGTGAGCGCTCGCGGCCATTTTCCATGGGTTCCTAAATAGGGAAGGCATTCGCGCATGCGCTGTGAGCGTTCGCGGATGCCATTTTGTCGGTGCCACAACGTGTACATACCAGAAAACATCCTTAACAGACACCCAGCATCAGAGGCATCACAGATTCTCTTAATTTACTAATCAGCTCATAATGCATTTTAATAACGGTGAGCTTAGGACATGAGAGACATATCATATGGAAATGAAAAAATATATAAAAATACAAAGTGAATATTTAAAAACTATAAATAAAAACTCTGAACATAGTCCCATATTGATTATATGGATAGTGACATCTTGTGGGTGGTTAGGGTATTACGTCCAACACACCTATATCACTCAATAGTACACAGGAGTAATAATCAGCTGGCATTGATGTGTGATGTACATGTATGGGACGGTCAGCACACCAGAAATTAATAATGAAATCTGAAATAGGATTTGATAATTAATCCGAGCAATCAGATAAATAAATAAATTAATACTGGTCCTTACACAATAGTACTATGAGCCATATGGGATTAACATTTCACATCTCCCCAAACAAATGGGTGCAAATGGTTGCATAGATATCAATGATAAAACAACCTTAAATACATATGATAAAACAACCTCATTTGGGGCTAAAAAGGTAGGAAAAGATCCTCATTCAATAAAAGTGAAAATCCATATGAAAATGGATTCATGAAATGTTTATTAAAAAAATTTATTCAAAGAAAAATTTCAACGACTGATAGCAATCCAAAAAGCATGTCCCCTACTGCGATAGTTCGCATATGAACTGTCGGCTGGTATAGTGACCAAATGAATGAAAGCCACCGCTTAGATCATAATAAGAATAAAAATAAAAATAAATCAGCTGGTATCAATAAAGCAGTTTACATCTAGCTCTACATTTAACCCTTGTGGTGCTTGGGTGTGTAGCAAAAAGATCCACTTGGTTTCTAACATTGAAACGGCTCTTCTCTTATGTGTGCCTCTCCAATTTTTATTAACCATGTCAATACCTATGAATTTGAGTGTGTGTGGGTTCCTGTTGTGATGCTGACGAAAGTGCATGGACAGTGAGTGATCCTTAAAACCTTTTTTGATATTAGATAGGTGCTCACGTAACCTGTCTCTCAATCTCCTTGTCGTTCGTCCTACATATTGTTTACCACAGGTACAGCTAAGGAGATATACTACATGGGTACTATAGCAGGTAATAGTTGATTGTATGTCATAGGATTGGCCAGTTACGTTTGAACTAAAGGTTTTCACAGATCTTTTATGAATGCCGTTACAGGTGCATAACATTGCAGGGAAAAAATCCCTTGGTGTTGAGGAAACTCAATGTGAGTGGCTTAGGGGGGTTGACAATGTTAGGAGCTAGCATGTTTCTTAGTGTTGGAGCTCTCCGGTACGTAATGTCCGGTCGATCAGGAAGGGTTCCACCCAAAACTGGGTCATTTTTTAAAATGTTCCAATTTTTCTTAATGATATTGGCCACTTCCTTATGTTGTGTTGAGAAGTTGGTGATAAAGGGACATTTCCTCTCTGTTTGAGCTCTACTTCTACACGTCAGGAGGTTCATTCTATCAGTATCAGCCACTTCAGTAATTTCCCTTTCTAAGATGTTCTCATCATAGCCTTTCTCAATGAATCTCTTTTTGAGTATGTTAGCCTGTGTTCTATAGTCATCTATCTCCGTACAATTCCTCCGGACACGGAGGAATTGGCCCCTCGGTATGTTATCTAGCCATCTGGGGAGGTGGCAACTATCTTTAGGAATATAACTATTCCTATCTGTTACCTTAAAGAAGGTCTTAGTGGAAATGTGTTCTCCATTTTTGCATAAAGTTAAGTCCAAAAAGTTAATCTCACTGTTACTATACTGGAAAGTGAGTTTAATATTGTTATTGTTGTGGTTAAGGGTGGTAAAAAAGTTGTTCAACGTAAAAATGTCACCCTCCCAGAGAAGTAGGATGTCATCAATAAACCTTCGGTAGAAAATTAAATGCGGCCAGTCCCTAGAATATATTATGTCCTCTTCCCATCTTGACATAAAGAGGTTTGCCAAACTAGGCGCGAACTTCGCGCCCATGGCAACTCCTGTCCGCTGTAGGTAGTATTTAGCGTTAAACCAGAAGTAATTGTGTTGCATAGCAAATTCTAATAGTTCTAGCAGGTAACTCTTTTGGGGATGTGAGATCTCAGTGGCTTCATTGAGATAAAACTCGGCAGCATTCAAACCGTCCTCATGTTTAATGTTACTATACAGAGCTGACACATCCGCTGTGACTAGTAGAGTGTGAGTGCTTATGTGGATGTCTTTTATATCCATCAGTACCTGTTTAGAATCTTTCAGGAAGGATGGTGTTTTCCAAACTAGAGGTTGTAAAAAAAGGTCTAGATATTCGCCAACACGGGAACAGAGTGAACCTATTCCACTTACTATCGGGCGGCCCGGGGGGTGTTTGGGATCTTTATGGATCTTGGGTAGACAATAAAGTATGGGAAGCCTAGGGGCTGTGGGACATAGGTAGTCCCTTTCTTTTTTATTGAGAATACCCTGATCCGATCCCTTTTTAATTAAAGATTTTAAAGTCTTTTTATATGCTAGCATAGGATTCCTCTGCAATTCCATATACGTGTCTTTATCGTCAAGAATATTTTGTACTTGGGACATATAATCCATTTTATTCATTACAACTACTCCGCCCCCTTTGTCGGCAGGTCGAATCACCAGGTCCTTTTTCTCAAGCAAATCTTTAGTCATGGTGTCGATCTGCTTCCGGTCATATGGTTTGTTGTTCCATTTCTTCATTTGTAATCTATCTAGGTCCTTAATGACCATGTTTTTGAAAATGTTAATGTGAGAATGGGCCTGTGGGTTAAAAAGTGACGCATTTCTCAATTGCGTGTTTATAAAACCCATGTTACATGTATTTCGGGGATTTTTACTTATTGGATTGCTAAGAAAATATCTTTTCAGAGACAGTTTACGAGCGAATTTATGTATATCAATAAATGTATTAAATTTATTGAGTTTCGCTGGGGGGGCAAATTTAAGGCCTCTATTGAGGAGCTCCAGTTCTTTATCTGTAAGGGTCTGATTACTGAGATTAAAAATGCCCGTATCGGTTACATTTTTCTTCTTTTGTCTATTAGACCTGACTCCTCCTCGCTTTCCTCTTGCCTTAGGCTTCTTTTTCTGCCTGAGCCTTTCCCTAAAAAATGATGGTGGTTGGGAGCATCATAATTATTAGGTCTAAATTGCTGGCTATGGTAAGGTTGTCCTGTGGGGGTTCCATAGTCAGGATTGTAATAGGGATAAAGTGATGGTTGGTTCTGGCGATAGTCTGCATATGAATCGTTATAGGCACGATATTCAGAATCCCTACGTCCATTTCTTAAAGGGGTCCTCCTCGGAGGTTGGTCATACCATTCATCATGCGGTCTAGTGTTGTAAGATTCCCCTCCTTTTGGATTATTGTATTGTGCTTTATTGTTGCCATATGGTTTAGGTCGGGGACCCCCCTTAGGTTGGTTTTGTTTGGGTTTGTTAGGTCCCTTGGAATATTGGTGATGGTCATTAAGGGGATGTGTTCTCATATCCCTATTACCAATTCGGGGGTCCTGGTCATGATCCAAAACTTCAAATCTGTTATAGGTGGCTATGTTATAATCATGCCTAGGCGTATGATATGGCACATTTCTATGCCCATTACTGGGAGTTTTTGGGTGCACCGCACCTTTACCTTGATAGGTATTTCTAGTGTGGTTACTATTGTGAGCCAATGTAGTTTGAGAAACTGGCTTGTTCATGGAATCGAAATCATAATTTTTTGCTTCCCACTTAAAGACAGATTTCTCTTTGTAATCAAAATAGTCTCTAACATACTTCTTTCTCTTTTTGATTTTTTGTTCCTTGTCTGTTTTTTCAAGGAGCAATCTCAATTTCTCAGATTCAGATTTGTACTCCTCATTATCCATATACGGTATTAGTAATTCACGTGTCTTGTTGATCTCTTTATCTAAATTGGCCAGTTTTTTCTTTTTCCTGAGAATAAGAAACTTCAACAGGTCTATGCCCATATTATTAAAAAAGAGATACCACTCTGATTCGCTATTAGTGTCATCGGTTTCAGGTGGTACTTCCCATCAACCACCATCATTTTTTAGGGAAAGGCTCAGGCAGAAAAAGAAGCCTAAGGCAAGAGGAAAGCGAGGAGGAGTCAGGTCTAATAGACAAAAGAAGAAAAATGTAACCGATACGGGCATTTTTAATCTCAGTAATCAGACCCTTACAGATAAAGAACTGGAGCTCCTCAATAGAGGCCTTAAATTTGCCCCCCCAGCGAAACTCAATAAATTTAATACATTTATTGATATACATAAATTCGCTCGTAAACTGTCTCTGAAAAGATATTTTCTTAGCAATCCAATAAGTAAAAATCCCCGAAATACATGTAACATGGGTTTTATAAACACGCAATTGAGAAATGCGTCACTTTTTAACCCACAGGCCCATTCTCACATTAACATTTTCAAAAACATGGTCATTAAGGACCTAGATAGATTACAAATGAAGAAATGGAACAACAAACCATATGACCGGAAGCAGATCGACACCATGACTAAAGATTTGCTTGAGAAAAAGGACCTGGTGATTCGACCTGCCGACAAAGGGGGCGGAGTAGTTGTAATGAATAAAATGGATTATATGTCCCAAGTACAAAATATTCTTGACGATAAAGACACGTATATGGAATTGCAGAGGAATCCTATGCTAGCATATAAAAAGACTTTAAAATCTTTAATTAAAAAGGGATCGGATCAGGGTATTCTCAATAAAAAAGAAAGGGACTACCTATGTCCCACAGCCCCTAGGCTTCCCATACTTTATTGTCTACCCAAGATCCATAAAGATCCCAAACACCCCCCGGGCCGCCCGATAGTAAGTGGAATAGGTTCACTCTGTTCCCGTGTTGGCGAATATCTAGACCTTTTTTTACAACCTCTAGTTTGGAAAACACCATCCTTCCTGAAAGATTCTAAACAGGTACTGATGGATATAAAAGACATCCACATAAGCACTCACACTCTACTAGTCACAGCGGATGTGTCAGCTCTGTATAGTAACATTAAACATGAGGACGGTTTGAATGCTGCCGAGTTTTATCTCAATGAAGCCACTGAGATCTCACATCCCCAAAAGAGTTACCTGCTAGAACTATTAGAATTTGCTATGCAACACAATTACTTCTGGTTTAACGCTAAATACTACCTACAGCGGACAGGAGTTGCCATGGGCGCGAAGTTCGCGCCTAGTTTGGCAAACCTCTTTATGTCAAGATGGGAAGAGGACATAATATATTCTAGGGACTGGCCGCATTTAATTTTCTACCGAAGGTTTATTGATGACATCCTACTTCTCTGGGAGGGTGACATTTTTACGTTGAACAACTTTTTTACCACCCTTAACCACAACAATAACAATATTAAACTCACTTTCCAGTATAGTAACAGTGAGATTAACTTTTTGGACTTAACTTTATGCAAAAATGGAGAACACATTTCCACTAAGACCTTCTTTAAGGTAACAGATAGGAATAGTTATATTCCTAAAGATAGTTGCCACCTCCCCAGATGGCTAGATAACATACCGAGGGGCCAATTCCTCCGTGTCCGGAGGAATTGTACGGAGATAGATGACTATAGAACACAGGCTAACATACTCAAAAAGAGATTCATTGAGAAAGGCTATGATGAGAACATCTTAGAAAGGGAAATTACTGAAGTGGCTGATACTGATAGAATGAACCTCCTGACGTGTAGAAGTAGAGCTCAAACAGAGAGGAAATGTCCCTTTATCACCAACTTCTCAACACAACATAAGGAAGTGGCCAATATCATTAAGAAAAATTGGAACATTTTAAAAAATGACCCAGTTTTGGGTGGAACCCTTCCTGATCAACCGGACATTACGTACCGGAGAGCTCCAACACTAAGAAACATGCTAGCTCCTAACATTGTCAACCCCCCTAAGCCACTCACATTGAGTTTCCTCAACACCAAGGGATTTTTTCCCTGCAATGTTATGCACCTGTAACGGCATTCATAAAAGATCTGTGAAAACCTTTAGTTCAAACGTAACTGGCCAATCCTATGACATACAATCAACTATTACCTGCTATAGTACCCATGTAGTATATCTCCTTAGCTGTACCTGTGGTAAACAATATGTAGGACGAACGACAAGGAGATTGAGAGACAGGTTACGTGAGCACCTATCTAATATCAAAAAAGGTTTTAAGGATCACTCACTGTCCATGCACTTTCGTCAGCATCACAACAGGAACCCACACACACTCAAATTCATAGGTATTGACATGGTTAATAAAAATTGGAGAGGCACACATAAGAGAAGAGCCGTTTCAATGTTAGAAACCAAGTGGATCTTTTTGCTACACACCCAAGCACCACAAGGGTTAAATGTAGAGCTAGATGTAAACTGCTTTATTGATACCAGCTGATTTATTTTTATTTTTATTCTTATTATGATCTAAGCGGTGGCTTTCATTCATTTGGTCACTATACCAGCCGACAGTTCATATGCGAACTATCGCAGTAGGGGACATGCTTTTTGGATTGCTATCAGTCGTTGAAATTTTTCTTTGAATAAATTTTTTTAATAAACATTTCATGAATCCATTTTCATATGGATTTTCACTTTTATTGAATGAGGATCTTTTCCTACCTTTTTAGCCCCAAATGAGGTTGTTTTATCATATGTATTTAAGGTTGTTTTATCATTGATATCTATGCAACCATTTGCACCCATTTGTTTGGGGAGATGTGAAATGTTAATCCCATATGGCTCATAGTACTATTGTGTAAGGACCAGTATTAATTTATTTATTTATCTGATTGCTCGGATTAATTATCAAATCCTATTTCAGATTTCATTATTAATTTCTGGTGTGCTGACCGTCCCATACATGTACATCACACATCAATGCCAGCTGATTATTACTCCTGTGTACTATTGAGTGATATAGGTGTGTTGGACGTAATACCCTAACCACCCACAAGATGTCACTATCCATATAATCAATATGGGACTATGTTCAGAGTTTTTATTTATAGTTTTTAAATATTCACTTTGTATTTTTATATATTTTTTCATTTCCATATGATATGTCTCTCATGTCCTAAGCTCACCGTTATTAAAATGCATTATGAGCTGATTAGTAAATTAAGAGAATCTGTGATGCCTCTGATGCTGGGTGTCTGTTAAGGATGTTTTCTGGTATGTACACGTTGTGGCACCGACAAAATGGCATCCGCGAACGCTCACAGCGCATGCGCGAATGCCTTCCCTATTTAGGAACCCATGGAAAATGGCCGCGAGCGCTCACTGCGCATGCGCGAAAGTCCGTTTTCCGTCCTTATACTATAATCACCGGTAAAATGGCCGCCATGTCGCCAGTGCCCATGCGCGAACCGGAATCGGCGTCGCAGGATCGCCCAAATGCGCGCCAATTACCTTTCTATAAAAGCATTATCATTCAACATGGGCACACTCCCTCTGAGGAAGTGTTTTCACACGAAACGCGTTAGGGAGGTGCCCCTGACCTTTGTATCCATACCACAAGGCCATCCTGACTGACGCCCTGGTGGCCAGACTTTGCTTTGATGTAAGTTTTTTCCTTCAATTGTACTTGGTGTAAGTTTTACCTATTAAAGACATACTACACTATCAGAGGCTTCTCTGGGTCTCATCTATTGTATGGGAGCCCGTTTTTGAAGGTTACGCCTGTTTGGGAATGATGTATGATCACCCCCTCCCCCGCTGATGATCTCTCTGGTGGATGACTTACCAATATACCTGGATTGATGACATCTGGTGGCCAAACCTGCAGATGACATCCTCCTAATATTACAAGTCCAGAGCACCAGGAGCGGGTCTTAATTGCTCCATGCGCATTTATTGCGCTATCTGGTTAGTGCATTTTTTGTACAAATCACGAGATCACAAGAGTCACGAATTTCTCTGAACATGGATTATTGGGACAATTGCACCTATCACTTTATCGCACCATGCAATATGGACTGAGTTTGTCATGCAGTTATGCTGTTCATGTTCTGATTTTCTGCTTGTTCATATTTTAATTTTAAAAGCGCTGCATATTTTATTTCTATGTTTCTATCTGGGTCCCAAGGTTACCTTTTATGCTAGCTGCTTCACTTACATGTTCCCAGCGCTCTATTACCTACTTATACATACCAGGCCACATGCCCTCAACATGGGGGGGGTGCTTTGGGGCAGGGGGGCTCCCCCCCCAAAGCACCTTGTCCCCATGTTGATGAGGACAAGGGCCTCTTCCCCACAACCCTGGCCGGTGGTTGTGGGGGTCTGCGGGCAGGGGGCTTATCAGAATCTGGAAGCCCCCTTTAACAAGGGGGCCCCCAGATCCCGGTCCCCCCCCCTACGTGAATGATTCTGCGGTACACGGTCCACAGACTCATTCACAAAAAAACTAAGTGTGGTGTAAAAAAAACACAGTACAGGGTCTTTGACAAGTCCTTTATTAAAACAATGTCCCCCGAAGTAGATCCAACGTCAATCGCGGCGGCGGCGACCCGAAAAAAGGAAAAAAAAAAGGTTCCGCTCCCGTCCGAGGCTTCCAGCCTAGTGAAGAAAAGCCTAGCTGACAGTTCTTATATAGGTATGGGCGGGGCCAGCGTGGAGTTCCCCCTTAATATCCATACCAGATCCGAAGGGCTTGGTACAGATGGGAGGGGGGACCCCACGCTTTTTTTTTATTATTTATGCAATAAAGGGAATTATTTTACATTCAGCTGTCAGTGGGGAACCCCGCTGACAGATGAAACATTAACTCATGGCTGTCGCTCCTACAATCCCGCATGAGTTATGTTATCAACTCATGCAGCATTTTAGTAATGAAAACCAATGCAGCGCTCATGTTTCAGCTGTCGGCGGATTTCCCCACTGACAGTTGAATGTCAAAGTATTGCAGTGATTTAGAAACAGTTCTTTAAATAACTGGCGTGGGGTCCCCCCTCCCATCCATACTAAGCCCTTCGGGTCTCGTATGGATGTTAAGGGGTAACTCCACGCTGAAATTAAATAAAAAACAGCATGGGGTACCCCCCTAAATCCATAACACATACTTGTCCGAGCATGCAGCCCGGCAGGTCAGGAAAGGGGGGGACGACGACGAGCGAGTGCCTCCCCCCCTCCTGAACCATACCAGGCCACATGCCCATACCAAATTATTCAAACATTTGTAAATAGACCAATTAACTGAAATGGTTTGACATTTGTACCCCAAATATGACGTTCCCTGAGGCGTTGGTAAACCGAGGTACGCCTGTATTAGTATTGCAATCCTTTGTATTGGGATACATAGAACCAACATACATCTGAATTGGCAACATAGCACAACATTTGTGTCACATTGGAGATATCTGGCTAGTTAAACTGACCATGCCCAGGGACCTAGGATTGATTCACAGCACAGAAATACAGGCTGGGTTAGCAATGTAGCTCCGTGGATTAGTGGTTAGCACTGCTGCCTCACAACTCTAGGGTTGTCGGTTCGAATCCCAACCCCGGCGAGGTAGTAGCATGATCTCCGTGTGTGGCTGTCTTCACATACATGTTCTGGCAACATCTTTGCATTCTGTCTAAATGATCCCTAAAATGTGAATTAGAATGAGGCCTTGTCTGTTGAAACACCTTCAAAGCTGCACCTTATGTGAATGTCATACAATGGTATAAGATAAGGGCCTGAATCACTAATAGATTTGATAATGATGGTTTACACTCCACCCACTTTTGTGAAGGATTTGGCAAGCAAAGAGCTGACAGAGAGAGAGAAGAGTGAGACGAAGAAGAGTGAGCGAGAGATACATATGAAGAGTGATAAAGAGAGACATTCAGAAGAGTGAGCGAGAGAGAAGAGCGAGCCAGTGAGACAAAGAAGAGTGAGCAAGAGATACATACTGAAGAGTGATAAAGAGAGACATTCAGAAGAGTGAACGAGAGAGAAAAGACTTGGTTGGTGAATCCACACATCAAACTTGTCACAAATCCTGGCGTGCATTTTTCCCCCAAATGCATAGCAGACCCTTATCCCAGCAGGCAGGTACCGCATGCCTTCAAAGATTTATTTCCTTTGTTGATTTTCCTGCTTCGCTCACACTATATGCAATTGAAAATTACTCTTTAAGTTGCCAATTTTACTGTGTTTTCTAGAGAATTACTAACTAGTTGTGTTTTCAATTGTGTGTAGCATTGCGATTTCTATTTGAGTCTAGATGTTAAATTGCTAATAAATGGCCACAATTCTCAAATACCTTTGAACTCTCGCTGCAACAAATGGTGTATGTTAATACACTCACATTCATTATATCCAATATCAGGTACCATGTCAATGCACAAATCGCACCTGAAATTGCACACCCTGGATGTGACTTGTCATGTGATTGGCATGGCCAGCAGCTTGCTCTTTGCATGGCAAATTGCACCCAATGTTACTGGGGGCCAACACCACTGTCACATCTAATCCGATGCGGCAATTGTCCAACTTACAGTGAAGTTGCACGAGTTCACAATCCAATTGGATGTGAACAGAGCCTACAGTGGCCAATAGGGTGCGACTTGGTCTACGATTTCCAAGTCGCCTGTCATGCCAATTGCATGGCAATCGCAAACAATGTTACTGGGGGCCACCCGGTCACATTAAAGCAGATTTCTAAGTGGTGTTATTGACACCACAGTCACATCATGTGACTTGCATAGAAGTTGCATGATTTCAAAGTCGGGGTACATGGTGATTTCAAGTGCAATTTGCAAGACATTCGACATCGATCTCTCAGCAAATTGCATGAAAAGTAGTGTATTCATTACTCTATTATTACTTGCGGCTCCAACCAAGTTTGAACCACAACAATATGAACGCTCCAATAGCGTGCTCATTGAGTGGGACTTGGCATGTGATTTGCACAACATGCAAGCTGTAAATCGTCTGCAAAGTCGCACCCTATTGTCTGCTATTAGAGTGACCACATGGGTGCGTTTCAAACACTGATTTCTATAGTAGTACATGTACTACTTTAGTGGCAATTTGCATAGAGATCTGTGTCAGATGTCTTGAAAATTGCATTGAAATGGTCAACTTTACTGTAAGTTGCATGATTTGTAAATCAGCTTTGCCCAGAGTGTAATGTTTGGTGATGTTTGATTTCTGGAGTGTTTTACCAATTGATGGAAAATTCACCATACTAGTCAAATCGATTTGTCATTTTCAGTATTGCATACAAGATGTGGTCATGTGACTGTCTTAACTCATGCGAGAATCTGGAGGGAATTGTGACCATAGTAGCAATAAAGGTTCCAATTGGGGTTCCCTTTCACATCCCTGCTCAATGTTCTGTTGTATGCTGCACACGTACATTTCACTGTATATATCTTTCTGATTTGTGGGGCCTGTATACCAAGGGTTAATGCAGGTAGGAAGCGGATTCATCAGGTGAAAACACTTTCACTGACCAAACTAAGGTCAGTGGTGGGTGTGGCTTCATTGGGGGTGGGGCCTTGTTTGGCGCGCTCCAAATACACCCTAGCTTATATAAAGATGTGCAGTAGGGAGTGATTTGGCCTGTTACTAGGCCGGGTGGTTTGTGACTAAGTCCTTGCTTGTAGTGGTTTGGGGGAGGAAGAGATTTTGTGCTGAATTGCCCCAGACACCACTCAGGCTGTGTTTGGAAGTGGGCTGGAAATGTTTGCGTATTTTTGGCCTTGTAAAGTGTGTTTGTGTGTTATTGCACAATGATTGTGTTTTTTCTTTTTGCATTGAAAGCCTCACACATGTCAATCGTTTTGTTTAAAATCTGCTCTTGTTTTAATTTTGCTTGCTTATTTAGACTCCAATGCATTTTTCTTACAAACCTGCTGACAAATGTATGTGTAGGGGATTTGTAGAGGTGGGAGGGGATTTGTAGAGGTGGGAGGGGATTTGTAGAGGTGGGAGGGGATTTGTAGAGGTGGGAGGGGTTTTTCACATATGTCTTGTTTTCTTTATATTTTGATGTGTAGACTTTTTTGTGAATGGATCTTTATACTAAATGATTGTGTAAGTAAACCTTATGTGCACGAAAATGTTACTTGATTCATCTTCCCCTTTGTTTCCTGCTATAACCTGAGCACACACAGTTCACTAGAAGTATCTTTAGATTGTAAGCTCTTATGAGCAG
Organism: Staurois parvus; assembly: GCF_062004578.1. NCBI lineage: Eukaryota > Metazoa > Chordata > Amphibia > Anura > Ranidae > Staurois > Staurois parvus. Next base: position 92,681 of record NW_028319429.1, read on the forward strand.
GAGTGTTTTCTTTTTGCCACATCAATCCTATTTTTGTGACTCGCCAAGATATTGACTGTACCTACTTGTTCCTGCTGACCAAATAAATGAAGATATATTTGATCAATAAATGTTTCACCGATGTTTTTGTGTTTATTTTATGTTCAATATATGAACAACCTTAATAGTTACTTTGTATACTTATATAATCTGCTCAAATGTAGCTTGTAAGAGCGTGAATATGCAAGTGGGTGCAAACTGGCTTTTTCAAAACCAAACAAAAAAATAAAAAACCTGCTTGCACCACAATATTATGTACTAATGAATATGTCACATTCACTGTGCAGCCAGCTACAGGTTTTCTACAATTTGATTTACAGTAATAAAATAGTCCCCACTGTATGTTGATTTTTGGCCTTTGGCAACAAAGATATATTAGCCAAGGTTTAAAAAGAAAAAAAATCACTAAAACACACATTCGCGAAAGCTATCATAGCCGTGCATAGAAATGAGCGATCGTGCATAGATATGCGCGATCGTGCACAAATAAACGCCAAACAGGTGTCCCCCATGGCGCACGAGCAGCTATCCTCCTGGAAGTCCGTCATCTGGTGCGCACGCACCCGGAAGTGGTTGTTGGGAGTGTAAGTGGATGAGAAGTGGTTGGAGGTTTTGTGTTGGTCGAAAATTTTGATAACTTTATTGGCATTTGGACATGGCGAGAGCACAGTTCTCAACTGAGGAGATGATCCTTATATGTACAGTAAGTGTGGCCATTGCAAATATGTTTATAACATGTGAGGGACAAGTATTTGTAAGTTTTGTGGGTGGGGCCTAGCAGAATCTCACTTGGTGCACATGCTACTTATCTGTACATTAGCTCCTGGGTATTGATGGGTCAATTATATTAACCACTTGCCTACTGGGTACTCATACCCCCTTCCTGTCCTGGCCAATTTTCATCTTTCTGCACTGTTACCCTTTGAATGACAATTGTGCGGTCATGCCACATTGTACCCATCTTAAATTTGTATCAGTTTTTTCAGACAAATAGAGCTTTCTTTGGGTGGTATTGACTTGCTGCTGTGAGTTTTACTTTTTGCTCGATAAACCACAAAATAGCTCATAATGAATAAAAGGCTGTTTATATTATAACATTTGGTAAACTGGTAATTTAGCAACACTGATGTGCGTTGATGAGGTAGCACTGGTGGGTGGCAATGCTGGCCACAGGTGGGCGGAACTGTTGGGTGGCACTGGTGGGCACTGATCATCGGGGCCGACCCCTGCTTTGATAACTGCTGGTTCTCGGCAGTACTTTCCACACATTCTGACAGCGTGATGAAAGTGCAGCCAAGACCCGGCAAATGCATTTCCCGGTGATCAGCGTGTCATTGGACATGGCTGATCACATGGTAAAAAGCCGCTGTGATTGGTCTTTACCACATCACGTGATCAGCTGTGTCCTTAGGACACAGCAATCATGGAGAGCGCGTTCTGCCAGGATGTCATATGACACCCTCCCAGAGCTGCCTGGATGCAGTGTAGCGTTATTCGGCTATCTGCGGTCGCCAAATGGGTAACCAGCTAGGCCTTCATGGCTAATCTTTGAATATCTGGACATGTATACTGCGTATAATGCATTACATTCTACAATGTGTTGGTGTACACGGTATCACAGTGTGCAATGTGTTGCTGGATTCTGCATGACAGTGGACAGCGTATCACAGTGTGCAATGCGTAGCTCCAGCCTGCATGACAGTGTACAGTGCATTACAGTCTACAATGTGTGGGTGTACACGGTATCACAGTGTGCAATGCGTTGCTCCATCCTGCATGACAGAGTACAGTGCATTACAGTCTACAATGTGTGGGTGTACACGGTATCACAGTGTGCAATGCGTAGCTCCAGCCTGCATGACAGTGTACAGTGCATTACAGTCTACAATGTGTGGGTGTACACGGTATCACAGTGTGCAATGCGTTGCTCCATCCTGCATGACAGAGTACAGTGCATTACAGTCTACAATGTGTGGGTGTACACGGTATCACAGTGTGCAATGCATAGCTCCAGCCTGCATGACAGTGTACAGTGCATTACAGTCTACAATGTGTGGGTGTACACGGTATCACAGTGTGCAATGCGTTGCTCCATCCTGCATGACAGAGTACAGTGCATTACAGTCTACAATGTGTGGGTGTACACGGTATCACAGTGTGCAATGCGTAGCTCCATCCTGCATGACAGAGTACAGTGCATTACAGTCTACAATGTGTGGGTGTACACGGTATTACTTTGTACAGAGTATTACAGTGTGCAATGCGTTGTACACTGCAGTGTGCACTAAAGCATTTTACACTCATGCACTGTACACACTAACGCATTTGACATTTCTAGTGTGCAATGCGTTAGTGTGCAATGCCTTGGACAGTACAATGCATTTGCAGTATTGGTGTATGTTTATTAAGCACAGATAATTCATCTGATTTTAGTTATCAAGGAGAAGTCTTCTCTGTCCCCCTGTTTATGAGGTGGAGGACAATTGTTTTCCGAAGAGGAGAGGAGACATTTTTTCAAGGAGATCTGTATAGATTTCCAGAGATATGTGTAGATGGTTGAGGGGCTGCATGTGATCTCCGGAGATAATTGTGATTAATGATCACCTGAGTTAAACCAGTGAATGAAAAGTGTAAAAAAACATGGATTGAAAATAATCTGCACTGACCACTGTGCTTTGTCAAGCCACATATTGGCACATTCTGGTGTCACACAGATGCGATGTGAAATTTGCAGTGTTTTCTGTGCAAGCGCTGCACCGCATCACAACCGCAACCCCTTCATGCCACCTGCTGCGGCTTTCTAGGTGAAGTTACCAACACACCAATATTGGTACACAAAGCGTATTGCGATTTGCCAAATTGGATGGCATGCCTATTCACACCCATGTGCATACCCTAAAAAAGGGTCCTGCACATTTTTGGCCCGGATGCGGTGCAATTTGAGGTGTGCAAAATGTTTGTCTCTAATTGCAACGCACACAAATTGCATGTGATTTGCCCAGGAGTGCGGTGTTAGACCACAATGCATGTATGTGAAGCCAGAATAAAAGGATGTGGATTTTGTCTATTTTTACTTGCGCATGTTAACATTATGGAAGTGCATTTTTCTTCTGTTTAACATGCTATAGAAATGCAACATGCATTTGGATGGAGTGTTTTTGTATGTGCATTTTTGAAGTATTCTAAACACACATTGACCCTAGGGCCACACCATATCTTATGCAGGCCATAGATGGGTCGAAAATCGGCCGATTTTTCGGCCGAAAATAAAATCGGCCGATTTTCGGATCGTTGGTGGGCTATTTGTTCGGCCGTTTTTCGGTATTTTGGCAGATTTTTTTTTTCGGTAAAGTTGGAAAAAAACGGCCGAATTTGCCGATCGGCCGATTTTCGCGGCAATGATGGGCAAATCGGCCGATTTTTTTACTGATAAAAAATCTGCACATGAGCAGTGACCTGCAAGAGGAAGACAAAAAGAAGAAAAAGAAGAAGAGGATGATGATGATGAAGATGATGAAGAAGAGGATGATGATGAAGAAGAAGAAGAAGATGATGAAGAGGAAGAAGAGGATGATGATGAAGAAGAAGAGGAAGAAGAAGAGGAAGAAGAAGAGGAAGAAGAAGGATGAAAAATGAGAGGAATTCCAGTACGGCAAAAAGTGTCCCTGCAGAGAGCTCCGCTATTTCTTTGACAGTTCCTTGACATTTACAGCGGTTGCAACATTGTATCTATTTGTTTCCGAATAAAAACATCTGTATCCGAAATGGATACAAATACATTGTTGCAACCGCTATAAATGTCAAAGAACTGTCAAAGAAATAGCGGAGCTCTCTGCAGAGACACTTTTTGCCGGCTGTAGACGGGATGAAAATCGGCCGATTTTTTTTTTTACCATTGCTGGTAACGTCGGCCGCTTGAACAACCGATTTTTCATTTTTTAAAAGAAAAATCGGCTGTTTTTCTCCCCGTCTATGGCCTGCATAAGCATTAGTGTGCCTGGGGGAGGGGGGGACCTTTGGCCTTTCCAAACACAGTAGATGCTCCAAGAATGTTTCCTTAAACTCTTGAAATGGTTAAAAAGGAAAGACACTCTAGATAGCCTGCACTGAGAATTGACTGTCATGATGACGTGTCAATGATTATTTGCTCTCGTTTTTCAGGAGTGGTACTGCTTGTGGTTGAAGCTGGTAGAAATCCACCTTCACGTCCTCCACTCACCTTCACTCGTGGCCAGTGGATATTTTGTGGCCGCAGGCAAGAACTGGCATCGAGGACCTGCATAATGACCCTGGCATGCCAGAGGTGGTTTGGAAGCAGCACAGCAATTTGACCATCCCTTTCCTCTATGTTGGTTTTAGGGGTGCAGAATTGCTTCTTGTTGGTGAACGGACTGTCGCCGGATATCAGAGTCCCCATATTTTCAAGATATGTTTTAGCCATGTTGGCTTATTTTTATGTTATTTTCCAAGTGTGTCGCACCTAACCGCACAGTAGTGTGGTGCCATGCGTATTTGTGGCTGTGAATGGGGCTGTTTTTAATAGACGTGTGTAGGTGCAACAACGTTTTCATCATGGTACCTGCGCACATCTACACAGGGCATTGCATTTCTTTGCTGTGCTGGAAAATGTGTGTTCTTGCATGCGTTTCTGCACCACCAATGGTGTGAACAAGTCCTAAGGGCTGGTTCACACTATAGAAACAGTCTAGATGTGTTCCTGATGGGGTTTTTTCATGCCCTTTTGGCATGCATGTTTAGTGTGTTCCAGTACATTTTGGATGCGTTTTGGACATGTTTACATTGCATTTTTGTATCCCTTCCACTTATTTTTTTCTATTTTCTTTGTATTCAATGTAGTTAGGGACATGTGCGTTTTAGTACATTCAAGGACGTTTCAATGTGTTCCAGTACAGTTCTGTGCAGAAACAATGCAGCGTGGTCAACTTTGTTTACAGCACCTGCAATGCATTGAAAATGCAAGCGCTGATGTGAACTATGACATTGACAACCATATAACCTTCTTTCTGTGCGTTTGTGATGCTGAAAAAGCAACTGAAACACATGTAGTGTGAACTGGCCCTAAAGGTTATTAGAGGTCAGGGAACAGGACTGACCAGGAATTGTGAATTCAATCAGACTAGTGGTGAGATACAATCAGCAATCCTATAATAATGTGAGATCTGAGCTGTAGCTGATAGAAAATGAGACACATTCACTTGATCAGTAAATAGATAGTTAAAGAGTGGGGCGGTGATCCATAGATTTGCATATGGGACAGGTGATGATGGGGTGGGGGAGGGGGTCAAGTTGTATAAGGAGACAGATTTAAAAGAGAAAAAAGTTACAATGAAATATACACGGCATGAAACTTGCACATGACCTAATTGGCAGAAGAACAGTACGCAAGTAACATTCATCCACTTTCTAGTCATTAGGCAAAATCATAATTGATTGATCAATATTCCTGCCACAACCCAGAAAATTGATCTCCATTTTTTTGGGATGTTGCCAAGACTGGGATTAGAACCCATGACCCAAGTGCTGTAAGTTCTGAGCTCTAACCACTAAACCACTGTGGGAAACACAGTTTGAGTTATAATGTAGAATAGTTACATTGTTTAAAAATGATAAAGCGAGCGCTGGTCAAATGATATAGACTAGTAAAATGGTCTTACACAAGATAAATATAACCACGAACAGTAGTGCATGAACTCGTGAAAGGTCATCCACCCCTGTGACAGTGTACTACACTATTGAGCACCTTTCTGGCTCCTGTGGCTGAGCTAATTCTTCCCCAGGACCATTTGGGCACCCACCCTGATGGATGGATGGATGGATGGAGCTGGATGACTAACCCATAGCTGCCAGCATACCGCTGCACCCCCAGATGTGCGATGTGTATAACCCATGCACAGTAATACTTTTGTTCTGGTGAGTGTAGACCAGTCCCAAGGGTGGTTTACCTTTCACGAGTTCATGCACTACTGTCCGTCACGGAGAGAACACATGTGCCATTCATAGGCACTCTCTGAGTTGGTACTCTCACACGAAGGACATTCCATTATTCAGGAATGATTCTATGAACTTATTTTAGCACGATTTACCAGTTTACATCATTATTGCAATTCTTTACACTTTTTGGTTTTTACATGCGTTCATTATTGATCACATGCATTTATAGCGCTGCACTTGTCTTTAACATAGAATAGTTATGTGATTAAAGAGAATGAAGATATATAACTATATTGGGAAATTAGAAGTATATAAATTATTTGAGATATAAGTGTGAAAATGTTTAACATTTGAAAATAGAATGTATGACATTCATTAGTAAATGCAATACTTTCCTGATCATTTTGGAGAAACAGCAAAAAAAAAAAAATAGCAAAAGAGAATTTTCAGAATGTAATAGTACAGCTGTATTAGAATTTTCTATCAGAAAAACGCCAATGTTAATAAAGCCCGCGCTTGTGCACCATCTAGCGAATATATCCGGTATTGCACCTAAAAATGTGCCAGACAGGATACCTCATTCACTAATGGCAAAGTAGTCAGTAGACGCTCGTTAATGAGCTTGCTAGACGCTGGTCAGACCATTGATTGATTGACCGGAGTCTGCCTGAATGGTCAGTCTCTGCTATTACACTCACATCTTAGTGAATCAGGGCCAAAGTGTCAAAGACAAAACTACAATGGTGTAAAATAAGTGTTAAATATCTGGGTTTTGTGTTTACTAAAGGAGGAAAGGAAAGTCAGTCCAAAGAGAGCTGTGGCTCTCCTGAAACTTGCCCGCCCACAAACCAAGAAAGACATGCTCTCCTTTCTTGGAGCCATTGGTTACTGCCGCCAGTGGATACCTGACTGTTCCTATTATGATAAGTCACAACCCAGGAAATGTCAGAAATTGTTAAGTGGTCAGATGACATGGTTGATGTATATGTGTATTTGAAAAATGCAATGGTAACTGCCCCAGGCCTTAGCCTTCCTGATTATGTAAAAATGTTTCATGTGTATGCAAGGGACAATTGTAAGACCATGGCTGGTGTACTCGCCCAAGAGCATGGAGGCAGACTTCGCCCTGTAGTTTTTTTTTCTCAAAAATGGTGCCAGTTCAGGTCCAAGGCATGCCTGCGTGTCTCAAAGTGTTGGCATTTTATGTTATGGCTGTGAAGATGTCTATGTTATTCACCTTAGGACACCCTATGATATTGCACACTACACATAATGTAGTTATTTTATTAAGAAATATACACACTCAGCACATGTCCTCCCAACAACTCAGCGGATATGAGGTTATCTTGATGAGCAACCCCATGTTGCATATTAAGTATAGCGCAAACAACTCAGGTCCAGCAATGATCCTAAACGCATTGTTAGGTCTCAAATTGTCAAACGATCTAGGATCCGAGGCTCATGACTGCTTCAAATCCATTGAGGCTAATATTTCACCCAGACTAGATTTATTAAAGATTCCAATCCTAAATGCTGATGTTTTTTTCATAGATTGCTCCTGCACTAGGCCAAATGACAAATCCCTTTTCAATCAGCCCAAGCTGCTGAATTGATTGTTTTCACTAGAGCATGTGAACTGTACAAAGACCAGTCTGTCACTATTTACACGGATTCTAATATGCCTATGGAACAGTGTATGACCATGGTGTATTATGGTTTCTCAGAGGCTACATAGGAGCTGATGGGAAAAGGATTGCCCATTCCCAACTATTAGCCAATTTGTTTAAGGCTCTCACACTTCTCAAGGAACTTGCTGTCATACACTGAAGAGCACATACCAAAGGGGACGATGATATAACAAAAGGTAACGCTCTAGCAGATTATGAAGAAAAAAAGGTAGCAGAGTAATAATTTGCTTTACTGCAGATGCCCACTTTATGCCCCATCTTCCCAGATGATTCCCAATTGATCACAACTTTGTAGCAGTCAGCTTTCACAAAAGGAGCTCGAAGACTGGTGCTACCCTATTTTACAGAAGAATCCAAAGACTGGATTAATCTGCAAAGAGGGGAAACCATGCATCCCACGGTGTAGCGCCTGATATACATTGCACAATACCATGGGATAGGACATATAGGATGGAAGGCAACTCTAAAACAACTCCAAAAGATTTTTATATCACAGGAATGGCGGAGTTAGTACAAGATTGTGAAAAGATGCATCACATGTATCAGGAGTAACCCAAACAACCCAAATAAAGCCATGCATCAATACCTGCCTTACCCCAAAACAAAAGGGAGGACAACAACCAGCTTGTGTGGTCACAGATGTGTGTTTTCCCGATGGCAAGAAATGTATCCCACAAAAAGAGAACGATGTTATCCGCAAGTTTCCGTTTTTTTTACAGGAAAATACCCACCCGTTCCAGGCCAGAGATCATATTGTGGTGAAACAGCTGACGAGAAACAAGAAACAGCAGGATTTCGCCTATGGACCAGAAACTACGGTCGTAGCAGTAACTAGAACAGCAGTTCTCACTGAACATAGTTCCATCTGGATCCATGCTTCTAGAGCGAAGCTGGTCAAGAAAGGCCCAGGACCAGACCCAAGGAAAAAAGGAAAGGAGGTACTAACGGGGGCAGAAAGCCCTGACCTTGAACAGGACAATCAAGGAAAAGGGGTATTAACGGGGGTAGAAAACCCTGACCCTGAAGAAGATGAACTGTTTCCCCAATTTTAGGCCATGGTTCTGCCATTTTTTTCCTGATTATACTGATTTTGTTGGCATCTAGCCATGGTGAAGTGGTGATAATACAGGACTCAGGCCACACCATATTGTGGTATAATTCATCAAATACTGAGGTTGCCACCTTTATTATTGATTACTGCCAAAAATTGTACAATGTCCCCATAACTCCCACTTACTCTGGTTGTGTAATATATATCATGCTGCACATGATGTTAGTATGTATATATAGATGCCATAGGGGTACCAAGAGGGGTTCCAGATGAACTCAAGGCCAAAAAAAAAAAAAAAGACCAAGCAGCAACTGGATTTGAGTCTATATTTTTCATTGTTACCGTAAACAAGAACGTTGATAGGATAAATTATATTTATTACAATCAACAAAGATTTGTTAATTATACTAGGGATGTCTTAAAGGGAACTGCTGAACAATTAGAAGCCATTCCATAGATGACATTCCAGAATAGGATAGCTCTAGATATGATTCTAGCTGAGAAGAGTGGTACATGAAAATACAAAGACATGGTAGACATTTGTTGCATTTATATCCTAAACAACACAGGCCCAAATGGCAAAGTCACATTAGCCATAAAGAAACTCGAAGACTTGTCTATAGAGTTTAAGAAGAATTCCGCTTAGAAAACTTTTGGGATCAGTATTTTGGATGGTTCACTAGCTGGAAACAGACACTAGTGCAGCTTGCTATTGTTATCCTGATTATATTGATTACCATAGGTTTTGTGGTTTGCTACATCTTCCCGTGTATAAAGAAGCTTATGAACAAAGGTATAGATATGACTATGTACGAGGAAGAAATCCAAGAACAAACTGCCCCACTGAACCCAAAATTCAAAGAGTACAATAGTTATCTAGCCAAATATAAAAAGAAGCAGAAAAAGAACTATGTTGTATAAGGGGGAATAAAAATCATATATGTAAATAATGATTTTAAGAGGGGATTGAAGGGAAATGTATGTCTTTTAGGTCTGTCATTTTGTTTTTCCCCTCCACTCCATTTTATATTCCATGTTGATTAATTGTTTTGTATTATAACCAGAATGAGTTAATGAAAATATGCTATGTCAGTTATGTATTACAGAACTATACTCACAACATTCTTCTATCTTTTATCTTAGCTTAGCCTTGGTAGAGACGGTGAAAGTATCCAACTATTTCTTTGTATTAACAAGCACCTGTTTCTGTTATGATACAATTAAATGTCAAATATTTCTGTTCCATGAGAAAATAATTGTTTGTTACTTATAACTAATTACAAATGCCTGAGAAAGATCATGTTCACAGCCTTGAAAAGTATCTAGCCAGATTCTATTGTATGTAGCAGATAAGTTTTTATGTAATATTATAGACATTCCTTATTCTTGAGAAAGTTAACGCTATATTGTACTATATAAGAGAGCTTTCGTTGTGGAATAAATTAGAAGTTTTTGGTTACTTACAAGACGGTCTCATGTGTGATTACTTGTAACCAATGCTTCTCCAGGCCTGAGGAGACAGAATGAGTGACAGAGAACTTAGACCAGGGGTCTAAGGGTCAATAGAACCAACAGGGCCTAATAGATATTTAATGGGTGCCTCACCGCAGGGATCTTTGATCTCTTCCATGTCGATCTGCTACTCTTCAACGTTGCATACCCCTGGCCCTTAATGTGGTCGATGTCATCCCAGCTGTGGAGAGCAGGGAAGGGAGATCTGGTGATGAAGCATGGCAGGGTAAAGGACTACAAGAACACTACATAGGATGCGGCTAGCTCTTGTTACAGGCAGATTTAAACCTTGGCAGAAATACAGGCGACGGTAGTTAGTAATGAAGTGGGCACAACTTTTTGTTCAACATAGAGCCAATCATTTATTCATCAAGACCCATCTCTGTTTCTCATTTTAGTGGAGGATAAACTCCGGTAAACTATTTTCCTAACAGCAGTTTTTACTTCCTGATTTCGAAGGCTGTAAATAAATGGATTCAACAGAGGAGCAATAACAGTGTACATAACAGCAACCAACTTGTCCTCATCCTTTCCATAACTTGATTTGGGCCTCAAGTACATAAAGAAGACTGAGCCATAAAAGATTGTGACCACTATGAGGTGAGAAGTACAGGTTGAGAAGGCTTTCTTCCTCTGGGACATTGAACTAATGTTCAGGATTGTTGATATTATTTTAGCGTAAGAGATTATCGTCAATATAAGTGAACCAGAAGTCATCCCACCACCGAAGATGAACACGATAAGTTCATTGAGCCATGTGTCCTTGCAGGCCAGCTTTAATAACACGGGGACATCACAAAAGAAGCTGTTCAGTTTATGAGAACTGCAGAACGGGACTGAGAAGGTGAACATAGTGTGGATTAAAGCATTTGATGCTCCAATAAGCCAAGATCCGGCAATGAGTTGAGTGCAAGTTCTCTTGTTCATAATGATGGTGTATAAAAGTGGTTGACATATGGCATTATATCGGTCATACGACATGGTTGCAAGAATGTAGAACTCAGTGCCGGCCAAACACAAGACGCAGTACAACTGAGCAGCGCATCCGTAGAAAGAGATCCATTTATATTCCGATAGGAGATCTGATAACATTTTGGGAGAAGTTGATGAAATGTAAAAGATTTCTAAAACAGAAAAATTAGCCAGAAAGAAATACATGGGCTTCTGGAGGGTGGGGCTTAATTTATAGATCAGTATGATGAAGATGTTTCCAGCCAATGTAATTATGTATATACAAAGGAAGATAATAAAAAGAAAAATTTTAACTTCAGGAATCCCAGAAATTCCTGTGAGGTAAAAACCTGCCTTTAAACTGTGAGTTTCATTAGTCATGGTTGCCTTTTCTTCTGAGAAGGTAGAAGAGAAAAAACATAACAATTACATGCCTAAACATTACATATCATAAACCTATGTATTTCGGGTCAGTAGCTGTACATTGACTTCCCTCAAGGCCAAGCCAATGAAACGCCAAGGAAGGAGCCCCCCTGTGATGGGAGTAGAGGGCACAGCTGGGGCAGGAGCCTCTCCTGGATTTACATTGCCAGGACTATCTGCTTTGCTCTGCAGGACTAGATGGTTAAAATGACAGCTCAACCCTTTCCTTTACACCGCGAGCACACACAGTTCACACAACTCTCATCCAGGATTCACACACTTTTCTAATGGATTTATTGGAAAATGGATAAAAGCTGTGTGAATCTTGTGTGAAAACATTTACAAATAGATCCCATTGTGCTTTGTTAACTACCACAGGAAAAATGTTATTCTAGAAAACAAAGAAGAGAATAGCGCTCTGTCTGCTATGAGTAGCAAGGATATAGAATGGCACTGAGAGGCCAAAGACAGCTATAGCCAGCAGTAAGAAGAATACGTCAGAATGATAGAATGTGATTAAGGAGGAAGTCAGGATCGAGTGTGGTGGAGTCTTCCTTACCTCTATATATTGGCCGCTGGCCAATTTTACCTACCTAAACCCAAGGGCTGCAACTCACATTTGTTTTTATTTTAAGATACCTTCTTGTGTTTCTGGTTTAGGCTGATTGGTGCTGCCAAAACAAAGATGGCTGCCCGAAGTTTTTGTCTTTGCGTTTGGGCCATTGGGACTGCTATCAAACTGTAATGCCACTGGCCAGGTTTTACCCACCCATACCTCAAGGTTCTAATTTGTTTGAGATAATTTGCAGATGGGGGGGGGTGAGTTGGCATTGCTTTGGTGTGTGCTTTTTTTTTTGGTGCATGTGGTTTTTATTATCCTTCCGAATTAGAACTCTTTATTGAATAAGGCCTTTTGTCTCATAAACAGATTTAAAGGGCCATTCTAAACTTTCATCTCAACATGTTTCTTGGCTGTCCCAATTCTCTTGGTGTCCTTGGGTGTCTTTTGTGCTCGGGTGTTCACTTGTGTCTGACGTCCTGAGAAGCCCTTTAAATGCAGATCAGCAGCTTCCCATTGAACTCAATGGTACGGTATGGATGGCAGTTTTGAAGCTACCTTAGATCTGTTTTGAATTGTGTTCCTTAAAGTCAGCAAGTCCTACTGGAGATGAATTTTCATTGAAGCCTTTATGTTTGAATGCAGAGATTTGATCTTTGTTAGGTTTGAATGTATGCAATGAACAGCAATGTCCATATATACAAGCTTTTGTTTATAAAAAGTGTGCTAAAGAAAATCCCACCTATCTTCTTTCACTAAAATAATCATTATTACAGTGAAGAAGCTTTCATTTAAAGAAAGGTGAACAGCACAGACATCTGTCTCATGACCAGTTCCCATTATACTGAGTAGACAGCTGGAGCCATCTTCAGCAGCTTTGTCACAGGGCTTTACACCAGACTACATACCTTCGTCTCTTTGACTTACCTCTTATGTACATGAGCAAGGCTGTAGAGGATTTTCAGAAAGAGGGAGAAGCTTCAGTCACAGAATACCAGGATCACAGTTTTCATTCTCAGATTCAGGATGAACAGAAGGATTTCATTAAAAGCAGAAAATCTTGATTTCAATAAGTGGGCTGCTTGGCCAAACTTTGAAAAACGTTTTACTTTTATTTGTTCTTTGGGGGGTTGTTCAGGGTAGTTTATTTTCTTTCCTTTAGTGTTCCTTATATTTGTGTTTTTTTCAGTTTTGTGTATTCATTCATTATTCCTATGTTGGTGCTTATAATGGTTTTATTTGATATTTTCCCGTCTGTGATTTCTTTCTATAAAAAGAACACTTCAAATTATAACAATAACAATGGTCTATTTGTACCGGCACAACATCAGATCTCCAATAACTAAAAGGAGCTCAAGTAAACCTCAGGCCATTTTTGGAGGACATGCTACCCTCAGAAGCCACTTTCATTTCACCTTCCTTTTGATTCTAATGTATTTTGACATATTAAAATCGTCTGATTTTTTGTTTTCTGAAATTTTGGGGAAATGAAAACTCTCATGTTTTTTCATCATCCCTGATTCAGAGCATTTCTAAGCAGATGGAACTGCAAGGATTTGGCTGGTAAGGCAATTATAAATGATGGATTCTGGAACAGGAATTAGGGACAATCATCAGGTAAGTCCTGGATTTTCTAGTCCTAGTTCTATTAGACAAACCTGTAAGCTGAACATTTTCTGGTAAAGGTTAGAAAGTAAAAAAAAAGTTTAATGCCGTAGACAAAGGTGTTGTTTTACTAAAACTGGGGGGTGCAAAATCTGGTGCAGCTCTTCATAGGAACCAAACTGCTTCCAGGTTTTATTGCGAAAGCTTAACAGAACAAGCTGAAGTTAGAAGCTGATTGGCTCCCATGTACAGCTGCACCAGATTTTGCACTCTCCAATTTTAGTAAATTAACCCCAAAGTATTATCATGATCTCAGTAATATTTGATCCACATGCCCTAAAATCCAGATACCTCACAGGGACCACAGGGGACAGGAGGACACAGACCCCAAGTTACTAGCATGACAATTACTAATGCATGTTGAAGCCTGAGACCAAGAAATCCTAAGAATGAAGCCTAGATTCCACCTCCATGTCCTGCCCGACCTATAGACAAATGATGGCTGAACAGGAGCTGTCCTGTGCCTTGAACATGCCCTTGGGACTGTGCTGCTGCCCCATCTCTCATCTGCTGTGTCCACCAGACAGTGAATGACAGATCGTTGTACCGCGACGGCCCCGATACAATGTGATTGCTGTAAGCAATCACATGACAGTTGTACACAAATATATAAACTAAAATGGTGCGCAGTCTCTTTAAATGCACCACACTAACTGTGCAATTGTGTGCCAAACCAAAGTGCTACTGTGCCATGCGTTGATATCAATTTATGTCACAAAAGCACTTTGGGTTGGCACATATTTACATATTTAGTGTGTTGCATTTAAAGAGACAGCGCACCATTTTTATTTATTAGTCTGCATTTATCTTGTATTTGGATATAGAGGTAGCTGCAGTCTAGATTTGCAACATACACCATGCACAGGTTGTTTTTGTTTTTTATTGTAGACAATGAATGGCTTTCATTCGTAGTCATTCATTGTGAGCTATTTTGATGATCTCTGTTACTGGTCACAGTGGTCACATTGTACACACAGGGCATCTGTACCATGTGATAATGTGACAGCTGTGACCAATCACAGCTATCACAATAGTACACACTGACAATGAATGGATGTCCTTCATAAAGATGATTGCTTATAACAGTGATGTGTTATAAGCAATTATAGTATAAAAATGTTTGAAAAAATTTATTTATACATTTCCAAAGAATTTAAAAAAAAATAAAACTTCAAAAAGCTCACCATGCCTCTTACTAAATACCCTGGACTGTCTACTTTCCAAAAAAAGTGTAATTTGGGGGGATTTGTACTATCTTGACATTTAGGGGGTAATTGTGCTGTCCTGACATTTAGGGGGTATTTGTGCTGTCCTGACTAGAGATGAGCGAATCGAACCAGGCGAACCGGAATTCGAGTCGAATTTCAGGAAATATTCGATTCGCGTCGAATCCGAAATTTTGCCTACTTCGGGTGCGCGAATCGAATATTTCCCGATCAGCCGGCAAAAGTGTCCCTGCAGTGAGCTCCGCTATTTCTGACAGTTCTCTGACAGAAGGAACACATGTTTAGCGGTTGAAACATTGTATCTATTAGTTTACATTTAGGATACAGATGTTTCAACCGCTGTACATGTGAAGAAGCTGTCAGAGAACTGTCAGAAATAGAGGAGCTCTGCACATACACTTTTTGCCGGCTTGAAATTAATCTTATTTTCATCCTACTTCTTCTTCTTCTTCATCCTCATCCTCAGAAGAAGAAGAAGAGGACGAGGATGAGGATGAAGAAGAAGAAGAAGAAGTAGGATGAAAATAAGAATAATTCCAAGCCGGCAAAAAGTGTATGTGCAGAGCTCCTCTAAGTGTATCTGCAGAGCTCCTCTAAGTGTATCTGCAGAATAGAGGAACTCTGCACATACACTTTTTGCCAGAAACCGCTGTATGGAGTGAATGTCCCATAACAATGTTTCAACCGCTGTATGGAGTGAATGTCCCAGAACTGTCAGAAATAGACAGAAACTGTCACAGAACTGTCCTTCTTCTCATCCTTCTCCTTCTTCTCATCCTTCTTCTCATCCTTCTTCTCATCCTTCTCCTTCTTCTCATCCTTCTCCTTCTTCTCATCCTTCTCCTTCTCCATCTTCTCATCCTTCTCCTTCTTCTCATCCTTCTCCTTCTCCTTCTCCTTCTCCTTCTCTTTCTTCTCATCCTTCTCCTTCTTCTCATCCTTCTCCTTCTTCTCATCCTTCTCCTTCTCCTTCTTCTCATCCTTCTCCTTCTCCTTCTCATCCTTCTCCTTCATCTCATCCTTCTCCTTCTTCTCATCCTTCTTCTCATCCTTCTCCTTCTTCTCATCTTTCTCCTTCTTCTCATCCTTCTTCTCATCCTTCTCCTTCTTCTCATCCTTCTTCTCATCCTTCTCCTTCTTCTCATCCTTCTCCTTCTTCTCATCCTTCTTCTCATCCTTCTCCTTCTTCTCATCCTTCTTCTCATCCTTCTCCTTCTTCTCATCCTTCTCCTTCTTCTCATCCTTCTCCTTCTCCTTCTTCTCATCCTTCTCCTTCTTCTCATCCTTCTCCTTCTCCTTCTTCTCATCCTTCTCCTTCTCCTTCTTCTCATGCTTCTCCTTCTTCTCATCCTTCTCCTTCTCCATCTTCTCATCCTTCTCCTTCTCCTTCTTCTCATCCTTCTCCTTCTCCTTCTTCTCATCCTTCTCCTTCTTCTCATCCTTCTCCTTCTCCTTCTTCTCATCCTTCTCCTTCTCCTTCTTCTCATCCTTCTCCTTCTCCTTCTTCTCATCCTTCTCCTTCTTCTCATCCTTCTCCTTCTCCTTCTTCTCATCCTTCTCCTTCTCCATCTTCTCATCCTTCTCCTTCTCCTTCTTCTCATCCTTCTCCTTCTCCTTCTTCTCATCCTTCTCCTTCTTCTCATCCTTCTCCTTCTTCTCATCCTTCTCCTTCTCCTTCTTCTCATCCTTCTCCTTCTCCTTCTTCTCATCCTTCTCCTTCTCCTTCTCCTTCCTCATCTCCAAGGGCATTTAAATTAAAGGTACAGTGTTCTGCACTAATTTAAAGGCTCTCTGAAGCCTAGAAACCCTTTTAATAAGTTAACTTCGTAGCGAATTAATTCGCATCGAATCGAATTTCATACTGGAATTCGCCGAATCAACCGAATCGAATTTTTGAGAAATTCGCTCATCTCTAGTCCTGACATTTAGGGGGTATTTATGCTGTCCTGACATTTAGGGGGTATTTGTGCTGTCCTGACATTTGGGGGGTATTTGTGCTGTCCTGACATTTGGGGGGTATTTGTGCTGTCCTGACATTTGGGGGGTATTTGTGCTGTCCTGACATTTGGGGGGTATTTTTACTGTCCTGACATTTGGGGGGTATTTGTGCTGTCCTGACATTTTAGGGGGTATTTGTGCTGTCCTGACATTTGGGGGGTATTTTTACTGTCCTGACATTTGGGGGGTATTTGTGCTGTCCTGACATTTGGGGGGATTTGTACTGTCCTGACATTTAGGGGGTATTTGTGCTGTCCTGACATTTGGGGGGTATTTGTGCTGTCCTGACATTTGGGGGGATTTGTACTGTCCTGACATTTAGGGGGTATTTGTGCTGTCCTGACATTTTAGGGGGTATTTGTGCTGTCCTGACATTTGGGGGGTATTTGTACTGTCCTGACATTTGAGGGGTATTTTTACTGTCCTGACATTTGGGGGGCATTTGTACTGTGCTGAAATTTGGGGGTGTTTGTACCGTCCTGACATTTGGGGGGATTTGTACTGTACTGACATTTGGGGGGATTTGTACTCTCCTGACATTTGGGGGGATTTTTACAGTCCTGACATTCAGGAAATATTTGTACTGTCCTGACATTTTGGGGTATTTTTATTGTCCTGGCATTTGGGGGGGATTTTTACGGTCCTGACATTTGGGGGGATTTGCACTGTCCTGATATTTTCAGGCCTCAAGTAATGAGATTGTCTGTCAGTACATCAAGACTGATCAGTTTTCAGATATATATCCCATGGCTTGTAGACTCTATAACTTTCATACAGACTAATAATATACTGGGCCAGTGCTAAAACTATTTTGCATTCCCCCCCCCAAAAAAAAGGCTAGACCAGCTACTTGCACCCCCCAAAAAAAGGTAAAGCTTCAAATGTTTTTTAAATACCAGCAACATCAGTGGCAGCCATCATCAGAGTAAGTGCAGTATTAAATGACCAAATTAATAAGCAAGCGATGTTGTTAAACACTTACAAGAAAGAATTAAAATGTCACTTCTCATTGACAATGGTCACTGACAGTCCTTCCCATCCTAAGAATCAGCCAGAGTGGGTTTGGAGCTGTGGATGGAGTGAGGTGGCTTGGAACGGACACAAAGTGGAAGTGACGTCATAGGGGGAAGGTTCTTGGTGCCTTGGAGGATAGACTATGCGCTCAGGGCTCTCTGCTCCTTCTAGAGTCCTGGAAGCACACTGCTGTATTCCACCACCAATGGGCACAGCAGCAGCTAGCGGACTACAAATACCAGCATTACATTTTGTGCAACAATTAAATTAAATAAGTAGAAAAAGCAAAGTGAACATAAATCCAAAGGTAAAAAACACTCTATGTGATACAATTCTCAGCAAGCAGGAAAGTAGGGAAACCAGCGGCCGTGGCTGCGCCCGAGACAGCAGTGCGCCCTAGGCAGCTGCCTAGTTCACCTAGTGGTAGCATTGGCCCTGATAATAAAACATTTGGATTGTGTTTACTAAAAAAATGGAGCAGGATACAGTTTGGCCTAAATTTATCAAGAACGATTATTTGTTTGCAAGTTTTATAGCAAAAACAAAGAAAAACATATTTTTCAAACTTTTCACTCATTTTTTGTTTACATACCAAAAAAAGAAAACCCAGTGGTGATTAACCGCTTCCTAACCACGCTATAGTCAAATGATGGCTACAGACTGGTTATCCAGTACACCACCCCTTCCATATATACCATCCCATCCCTTCCATATACACCATCATACACCCTCCATATACACCATTCTATACCCTCCATATACACCATCCCATCTCCTCCATATACACCATCCCATCTCCTCCATATACACCATCCCACCCCTCCATATACACCATCCTATCCCCTCCATATACACCATCCCATCCCCTCCATATACACCATCCCATCCCTCCATATAAACCATCCTATCCCCTCCGTATACACCATCCCATCTCCTCCATATACACCATCCCATCTCCTCCATATACACCATCCCATCTCCTCCATATACACCATCCTACCCCCTCCATATACACCATCCTATCCCCTCCATATACACCATCCCATCTCCTCCATATAAACCATCCTATCCCCTCCGTATACACCATCCCATCTCCTCCATATACACCATCCCATCCCCTCCATATACACCATCCTACACCCTCCATATACACCATCCTACACCCTCCATATACACCATCCCATCCCTCCGTATACACCATCCCATCCCCTCCATATACACCATCCCATCCCCACCATATACACCATCCTATCCCCTCCATATACACCATCCCATCCCCTCCATATACACCATCCCATCCCCTCCATATACACCATTCTACACCCTCCGTATACACCATCCCATCCCCTCCATATACACCATCCAACCTCCTCCGTATAAACCATCCTACCCCCTCTGTATACACCATCCTATACCCTCCATATACACCATCCCATCCCCTCCATATACACCATCCTATACCCTCCATATACACCATCCTATCCCCTCCATATACACCATCCTATATCCTCCATATACACCATCCCACCCCCTCCATATACACCATCCCATCCCCTCCATATACACCATCTCATCGGCTCCATATACACCATCCTATCCCCTCCATATACACCATCCCATCCCTTCCATATAAATCATCCCATTCTCTCCATATACACCATCCTATATCCTCCATATACACCATCCTATACCCTCCATATACACCATCTCATCCCCTCCATATACACCATCCCATACCCTCCATATACACCATCCCATACCCTCCATATACATCATCCTATATCCTCCATATACACCATCTCATCCCCTCCATATACACCATCCCATCCCTTCCATATAAACCATCTCATCCCCTCCATATACACCATCCCACCCCCTCCATATACACCATCCTACACCCTCCATATACACCATCCCATCCCCTCCATATACACCATCTCATCCCCTCCATATACACCATCCCACCCCCTCCATATACACCATCCTACACCCTCCATATACACCATCCCATCCCCTCCATATACACCATCTCATCCCCTCCATATACACCATCGTACACCCTCCATATACACTATCCTATCCCCTCCATATACACCATTATATACCCTCCATATACAAAATCCCATCCCTCCATATACACCATCCCATCCCCTCCATATACACCATCCTATGCCCTCCATATACACCATCCCATCCCCTCCATATACACCAGCCCATCCCCTCCATATACACCATCCCATCCCTCCATATACACCATCCCATCCCCTCCATATACACCATCCCATCCCCTCCATATACACCATCCCATCCCCTCCATATACACCATCCCATCTCCTCCATATACACCATCCTACCTCCTCCGTATAAACCATCCTACCCCCTCCGTATAAACCATCCTATACCCTCCATATAAACAATCCCATCCCCTCCATATACACCATCCCATCCCCTCCATATACACCATCCTATACCCTCCATATACACCATCCTATACCCTCCATATACACCATCTCATCTCCTCCATATACACCATCCCATCCCCTCCGTATACAGCATCCTATCCCCTCCGTATACACCATACCATCCCCTCCATATACCCCACCTATCCCCTCCGTATACACCATCCCATCCCCTCCATATACACCATCCCATCCCCTCCATATACACCATCCTATCCCCTCCATATACACCATCCCATCCCCTCCATATACACCATCCCCCCCCGTATACACCATCCCATCCCCTCCATATACACCATCTCATCCCTCCATATACACCATCCCATCCCCTCCATATACACCATCTCATCCCTCCATATACACCATCCCATCCCCTCCATATACACCATCCCATCCCCCTGTATACACCATCCCCTCCATATACACCATCCCATCCCCTCCATATACACCATCCCTCCGTATACACCATCCCATCCCCTCCATATACACCATCCCATCCCCTCCATATACACCATCCCTCCGTATACACCATCCCATCCCCTCCATATACACCATCCCATCCCCTCCATATACACCATCCCTCCGTATACACCATCCCATCCCCTCCATATACACCATCCCTCCGTATACACCATCCCATCCCCTCCATATACACCATCTCATCCCCTCCATATACACCATCCCATCCCCTCCATATACACCATCCTATCCCCTCCACACACACCATCCAATACCTGCGTTGATCCAGAGGAGGCAATTGGATATCTGTAGATTTATTTAAAATAATACCTGGTGATCCTGTTAGGAAGGTAGTCCACGGAACATCCTGTGATGGGGTGACCGCACTGTCCCCCAATTGTGCTCCAATTGTTTTCCTCCCCAGCTGAGTTTCATTAGTAAAAGCTTCAAAAAATACAAGATTTGTTTCTGTATATATTATTTTCTAAGCAGAAATACAGATTTCAGTACAGAGTGGAGTATAAATAAAGTGGAAGATTCATCGTTGTCTCTGCATTTAATGGACAGACGGTGGAGTGTAGATAAAAGGAATAAATAATGAGAACATTTGTCAAGCAGTGGTGCTGCATGCGTTGCTGACAGAAGCATGTCTCTGGTTCCTTTTATTAGGATTTTCTCATCTGCTGGGAGATTGTAAATCTGCTTGTTGGCAAATCCCGAGTGTGACACTTTGCTATTATCACACTATCTATGTATAATAATAGCTCTGTGTGTTTCCTTATGTTTCCCGAGGGAGCGGTAACAATAAGACGGCGTATGAGATTTGACCTGGCAATGTGTTATTATAAGTCTCCCATTAGCTGTAATTAGGCCTTTGGCAGAGTTGCGTGGGCACCGAGCCTGACTTTACAACCACTGTCAGTTCTTTATTTCCTTTCAGGCCTCCTTTTGCTCAGAAATGTTAAAGTAGTTGTATACCTTATTTTATTCCCTAAAATATTAAACATGTCATACTTACCCGCTCTGCAATGGAATTACACAAAGCGGCTCTGAACCTCCTCTTCTCAGGTTCCCGCTGGACTCCTGGCTCCTCCTCTTTTCAGGTTCCCTGCTGGACTCCTGGCTCCTCCTCCTCTTCTCAGGTTCCCTGCTGGACTCCTGGCTCCTCCTCTTCTCAGGTTCCCCGCTGGACTCCTGGCTCCTCTTCTTCTCAGGTTCCCCGCTAGACTCCTGGCTCCTCCTCTTCCCAGTTTCCCAGCTGGACTCCTGGCTCCTCCTCTTCTCAGGTTCCCCGCTGGACTCCTGGCTCCTCCTCCTCTCAGGTTCCCTGCTGGACTCCTGGCTCCTCCTCTTCTCGGGTTTCCCACTGGACTCCTAGCTCCTCTTCTTCTCAGGTTCCCCACTGCACTCCTAGATCCTCCTCTTCACAGGTTCCCTGCTGGACTCCTGGCTCCTCCTCTTCTCAGGTTCCCCGCTGGACTCCTGGCTCCTCTTCTTCTCAGGTTCCCCGTTGGACTCCTGGCTCCTCCTCTTCCCAGTTTCCCAGCTGGACTCCTGGCTCCTCCTCTTCTCAGGTTCCCCGCTGGACTCCTGGCTCCTCCTCCTCTCAGGTTCCCTGCTGGACTCTTGGCTCCTCCTCTTCTCAGGTTCCTGCTGGACTCCTGGCTCCTCCTCCTCTCAGGTTCCCTGCTGGACTCCTGGCTCCTCCTCTTCTCAGGTTCCCTGCTGGACTCCTGGCTCCTCCTCTTCTCAGGTTCCCCGCTGGACTCCTGGCTCCTCTTCTTCTCAGGTTCCCCGTTGGACTCCTGGCTCCTCCTCTTCCCAGTTTCCCAGCTGGACTCCTGGCTCCTCCTCTTCTCAGGTTCCCCGCTGGACTCCTGGCTCCTCCTCCTCTCAGGTTCCCTGCTGGACTCTTGGCTCCTCCTCTTCTCAGGTTCCTGCTGGACTCCTGGCTCCTCTTCTTCTCAGGTTCCCTGCTGAACTCCTGGCTCCTCTTCTTCTCAGGTTCCCTGCTGGACTCCTGGCTCCTCCTCTTCTCAGGTTTCCCACTGGACTGCTAGCTCCTCTTCTTCTCAGGTTCCCCACTGCACTCCTAGATCCTCCTCTTCTCAGGTTCCCTGCTGGACTTCTGGCTCCTCCTCTTCTCAGAGTGCCCCCCCTAGCGGGATGTTTGCAAGCTCGATCCTGTGCTGGGCTGTGTGCATCCATTAACACACAGTGTTGCTTGGCCCAACCCCCTGCTCCCTCATCTCTGGTTTTGACTGACAACATTAGGAGCCAATATCTCTTGTTGCTGTCACAATCTCTAGTGAGACCAGGAAGGGCAGAGAAGATCTGCAGCAGATGGACACAGCACTGGATCAAGAATGGACTCCGGTAAGTGTTTACCCATTTCGGCTCTCACACCTGATCACCCCCTACGGAGCACAGGAATTGTTGTAAAATTATTAATAAATAAAACAAAAAAGTTTAAATATTATTAGTTAATAAAATAAAAACTAAAAAAACCTAATTTGCGTAAACTATGGGTTAATAAGGATGATCATGAGAAAAGTGAAGGATCAGCCCAGAACTACATGGGAGGAGCTTGTGAAGGATCTCAAGGCAGTTGGGACCACGGTCACCAAACAAACCATTGGTAACACAATACGCCGCCATGGATTGAAATTCTGCAGCATCTGCAAGGTCCCCCTCCTCAGGAAGGCACATGTACAGGCCCATCTGAAGTTTGCCAATGAACATCTAAATGATTGAGAGAAGGATTGGGAGAACATACTGTGGTCAGAGGAGACCAAAATTGTGCTTTTTGGCATTACCTCGACTTGCCGTGTTTGGAGGAAGAAAAATGCAGACTATGACCCTAAGAATACCATCCCTACAGTCCAGCATGGAGGTGGAAACATTATGCTTTGGGGCTGTTTCTCTGCTAAAGGTACAGGTTGACTTTGCTGCACTGAGGGGCCAATGGACGGAGCCATGTATTGTAAAATCTTGGATGAGAACCTTCTTCCCTGAGCCAGAACACTGAAGATGGATCGTGGATGGGTCTTCCAGCATGACAATGACCCAAAACATACTACCAAGGCAACAATGGAATGCCTCGAGAAGTAGCACTTTGAGTTGCAAAGTGACAGCCAAGAAACCTTAAGGATTTATAGAAGACCTGAGATGTGTGTGTAGCGATACCTCCGAAGGGGCTGCTTAAGTTTGTTCACTCCTCCACTCTGCCTCTCAACCCCAAGAACTGTCTCAGCCCCAACTGATACACCTGGCAATAGTGTAAGTGCAAGGACCAATGAAAAACACACACAGAGATCAGCTTTACTGTAAGACCTCTACGGGAAGTAATAAACATTAACAACAGGTATATGTTAGGTGAATCAAGAGAACAGCAAATACTGAGACCGAAAGCAATATAGCTCACTTTTACACTCAGGCTGCTTTCAGGGGATTCCAATTGTGAATAACCCCAAGAGCAGAAGAAACACTTAAATGGCAATCTCAAAGTGGGTCTAAACCCCTTTACATAAATTTGGCTCTGTGATGTCCAAGCAGGAGGAGAGCAGAAGAATGACTCTCTGTTGTGTCGGACTTCTCCCTTCCAACCCCCGACACCACAAACCCATTAATCAAACATTGTACCCAACTGATGCTTAATAGCTACTTTCCAAGGTAAAGCTATTCCTTCACACACCATGCAATATAGAGGCCTGAATACGCATGCGCATGCCCGTATGGCACCAGTAATGTCAGTGTCTTGGTAACAGGATGAATGTTGGGATTAGAGATGAGCGAATCGAACCAGGCGAAGTGGAATTCGTTTCGAATTTCAGGAAAAATTCGATTCGCGGCGAATCCGAATATTAGCATACTTCGGGTGCGCGAATCGGATTTTTCCCGATCAGCCGGCAAAAGTGTCCCTGCAGAGAGCTCCGCTATTTCTGACAGTTCTCTGACAGTTCCTTCACATGTACAGCGGTTGAAACATTGTATCTATTTGTTTCCATTTAGGATACAGATGTTTTTATTCGGAAATAGATACAATGTTTCAACCGCTGTAAATGTGAAGGAACTGTCAGAGAACTGTCAGAAATAGCGGAGCTCTCTGCAGATACACTTTTTGCTGTACTGGAATACTTCTTCTTTTCATTCTTCTTTTCATTCTTCTCATTCTTCTTTTCATTCTTCTTTTCATTCTTCTTCTCATTCTTCTTTTCATTCTTCTTCTTCTTTTCATTCTTCTTTTCATTCTTCTCATTCTTCTTTTCTTCTTCATGAAAAGAAGAATGAGAAGAAGAATGAGAAGAAGAATGAAAAGAAGAATGAAAAGAAGAAGAAGAATGAAAAGAAGAATGAGAAGAAGAATGAAAAGAAGAATGAGAAGAAGAATGAGAAGAATGAAAAGAAGAATGAAAAGAAGAAGAAGAAGAATGAAAAGAAGAAGAAGAAGAATGAAAAGAAGAATGAAAAGAAGAAGAAGAATGAAAAGAAGAATGAGAAGAAGAATGAAAAGAAGAATGAAAAGAAGAATGAGAAGAATGAAAAGAAGAATGAAAAGAAGAAGAAGAATGAAAAGAAGAATGAGAAGAAGAATGAAAAGAAGAATGAGAAGAAGAATGAGAAGAATGAAAAGAAGAATGAGAAGAATGAAAAGAAGAATGAAAAGAAGAAGAAGAAGAATGAAAAGAAGAAGATGAATGAAAAGAAGAATGGAAAGAAGAAGAAGAAGAATCTTTTCATTCTTCTCATTCTTCTTTTCATTCTTCTTTTCATTCTTCTTCTTCTTCTTTTCATTCTTCTTCTTCTTTTCATTCTTCTTTTCATTCTTCTTCTTCTTCTTTTCATTCTTCTCATTCTTCTTTTCATTCTTCTCATTCTTCTTTTCATTCTTCTTCTTCTTTTCATTCTTCTTCTTCTTCTTTTCATTCTTCTTTTCATTCTTCTTCTTCTTTTCATTCTTCTTCTTCTTCTTTTCATTCTTCTTTTCATTCTTCTCATTCTTCTTTTCATTCTTCTCATTCTTCTTTTCATTCTTCTTTTCATTCTTCTTCTCATTCTTCTTTTCATTCTTCTTCTTTTCATTCTTCTTTTCATTCTTCTCATTCTTCTTTTCTTCTTCATGAAAAGAAGAATGAGAAGAAGAATGAAAAGAAGAATGAAAAGAAGAAGAAGAATGAAAAGAAGAAGAAGAATGAAAAGAAGAATGAAAAGAAGAATGAGAAGAATGAAAAGAAGAATGAAAAGAAGAAGAAGAATGAAAAGAAGAATGAGAAGAAGAATGAAAAGAAGAATGAGAAGAAGAATGAGAAGAATGAAAAGAAGAATGAGAAGAATGAAAAGAAGAATGAAAAGAAGAAGAATGAAAAGAAGAATAAGAATGAAAAGAAGAATGAAAAGAAGAAGAAGAAGAATCTTTTCATTCTTCTCATTCTTCTTTTCATTCTTCTTTTCATTCTTCTTCTTCTTTTCATTCTTCTTTTCATTCTTCTTCTTCTTCTTCTTCTTTTCATTCTTCTTCTTCTTTTCATTCTTCTTTTCATTCTTCTTCTTCTTCTTTTCATTCTTCTTCTTCTTCTTTTCATTCTTCTTCTTCTTTTCATTCATAAATGGAAACAAATAGATACAATGTTTCAACCGCTGTATGGAGTGAATGTCAGAGAACTGTCAGCAATAGCGGAGCTCTGCAGATACACTTAGCGGAGCTCTGCAGATACACTTTTTGCCGGCTTGGAATTCTTCTTATTTTCATCCTACTTCTTCTTCTTCTTCTTCATCCTCATCCTCATCCTCTTCTTCTGAGGATGAGGATGAAGAAGAAGAAGAAGTAGGATGAAAATAAGAAGAATTCCAAGCCGGCAAAAAGTGTATCTGCAGAGCTCCGCTAAGTGTATCTGCAGAGCTCCGCTAAGAAATAGCGGAGCTCTGCAGATACACTTTTTGCCGGCTTGGAATTCTCCTTCTTCTCATCCTTCTTCTTCTTCTCATCCTTCTTCTTCTTCTCATCCTTCTCCTTCTTCTCATCCTTCTTCTTCTCATCCATCTTCTTCTTCTCATCCTTCTCCTTCTTCTCATCCTTCTTCTTCTTCTCATCCTTCTTCTTCTTCTCATCCTTCTTCTTCTTCTCATCCTTCTCCTTCTTCTCATCCTTCTTCTTCTTCTCATCCTTCTTCTTCTTCTCATCCTTCTCCTTCTTCTCATCCTTCTTCTTCTTCTCATCCTTCTTCTTCTTCTCATCCTTCTTCTTCTTCTCATCCTTCTCCTTCTTCTCATCCTCCTTCTTCTTCTCATCCTTCTTCTTCTCATCCTTCTCCTTTTTCTCATCCTTCTTCTCATCCTTCTCCTTCTTCTCATCCTTCTTCTCATCCTTCTCCTTCTTCTCATCCTTCTCCTTCTTCTCATCCTTCTCCTTCTTCTCATCCTTCTCCTTCTCCTTCTTCTCATTCTTCTCCTTCTTCTCATCCTTCTCCTTCTCCTTCTCCTTCTTCTCATCCTTCTCCTTCTTCTCATCCTTCTCCTTCTCCTTCTCCTTCTCCTTCTTCTTCTTCTCATCCTTCTTCTTCTTCTCATCCTTCTCCTTCTTCTCATCCTTCTTCTTCTTCTCATCCTTCTTCTTTTCATCCTTCTCCTTCTTCTCATCCTTCTTCTCATCCTTCTCCTTCTTCTCATCCTTCTCCTTCTTCTCATCCTTCTCCTTCTTCTCATCCTTCTCCTTCTTCTCATCCTTCTCCTTCTCCTTCTTCTCATCCTTCTCCTTCTTCTCATCCTTCTTCTTCTTCTCATCCTTCTCCTTCTTCTCATCCTTCTCCTTCTTCTCATCCTTCTCCTTCTTCTCATCCTTCTCCTTCTTCTCATCCTTCTCCTTCTCCTTCCTCATCTCCAAGGGCATTTAAATTAAAGGTACAGTGTTCTGCACTAATATAAAGGCTCTCTGAAGCCTAGAAAGCCTTTTTATAAGTTGAATTCGTAGCGAATAAATTCGCATCGAATCGAATTTCTTCCTCAAATTCGGTGAATCAGCCGAATCGAATTTTTGAATAATTCGCTCATCTCTAGTTGGGATCTTCAGCGAGCCACTTTCGTTGGTGCACTTAAACTCCTATGGTAAAGTATAATTGTAATCCTGTGGCAGTATTTGTATAGCAAAGCAAATACTGTGTCTGTTTATCAGGGCCATCTACACAAACCCGTGCCTGGTGAGTATGGGCAAAGTGTAATGTCTCTGTGTGCAGTGTTCCTGTCAGGGCCTGGACTTGAACCGGGGACTTCTACTGTGTCAGCCAGTAACTCTTCTCACTGAGCTACCTGGGATGCTGGACAACACTCTGCCTGATCTATTGGACAATCCTGCCTTGTTTTCTGATGAACCTTGAACTCCTTGCTCCTCCCATGAACTTCCTCCTTGCCAGAATTTTTTGCCTTCCAGCAAATATCCCGCTTATTCTTACTGCTGCTGTCTATATCGTTTGTGACCGACCCTTGGCTTGTGACTGACTCCGCTTCTGTCTGATCCCTAAACTGTTTGATCCGCTCTTGGTTTCCAGCTTGTTCATTCCCTGGTGGGGTGATCATGAGATCTGTGACCTGGTATTCACACGCAGCCAAATCCATCTCCATCATTAGGAGCTCTGGTGAAGATCGGTTAATACTTAGACCCCGCACCTCAGGTGAACCTTCGTCATTCCCAGGGTGACCCGCTGGTGTACCTATCCTTCTGGTTTCAGGTAAGCCTTACACTGCTCTAACAACTGGTCTCTGAACCTGACCCAGACCATGACAGTTCCTGTCATCTACCAGTGGGTAAAATCCCTCTCACCAGATCCTGTGACTAAGGCCCAAACGATCGTCCTGGAAATGAAAGGCTTCTCTGGCCACCTCATGATGAGCGCTTCACCCTGTCGGTGTAGGCACTGTATTGTAGGTCCACATCTCTCAGTTTGGATGTTCCCCTGACTGATGCAGATAACTCAGCATGCTGTGAACTGACCCTAAGCACTTCTCTGCTAGGTCCAGACTGTTCCCTTGCCACATGCAGACTGCTTCCCCTCAGGAAAAAACAAGATAGAGTCCTTCACGCTGCTCTCACTAAGCATATGGCCTTTGTAGTTCTATTTCTATATAAGCCTATCAGGCCTTTTCTGTTCAAGACTGCATATTTCACAATGCTTTGCAGCTGCACCTCCTGCTTGAGAAAGTCCCTGTCATTGGCTCCTTTAATGGCTCTTCTGATTGGCGCTCTCTCTCTATTACAGTCTGAGTGGAGAAGGGAGGGGCTGAAATCCCTCACGGTGTTGCTTGTGTCAGGGTTCAGAGGGGATGCAAGTCAGCAGGTTACAGCAGTCACAGATAGGATTAATTTCCTCCACTACACACTCCCCCCACCAAAGAACCCTTGGTCCTCCAAAGGCAGCAACAATCCTTGACCTGGTACATGCTTGATATATACACGCGGAGAAAAAACAAGTTAGTACACACAGGAAACCAAACAATTTACATTCTCATAAAATCTTGGCAGGGGAACCTCTCACCAGTTATTAGCCTATAAGTCACCTTAATTGGAATTGCCAAACCAGACGTGTCAGGGAGTGAGTCAGGATTTTCAACCACCAAATCTGTGGTGGAAGGATCAGGTGCTTCAAGAGTCCTTTTTGAGGTGAGAACAACCTCTTCAGAGCTCTCACCCAAAGTATCATATGTTAGTCTCTTTGGCGGGTGAATAACCCTATGCTCTCACTGTTCTTTAGGCTCTGGGGTTGCAAGCACACTGGTCCTTCTTCCTGCATTTTAGCTTCATCGCTAACTTCCTCTTCAATGAAGGATGGGAAGTCTGCAGGGTCTACTGTCAGCAAAGAGGACTGAGAGTCTTCCAGCACTTCAATTAATGTACTCTGAGGCACCAACTCAGGAGCTTCTGGCCTGAGTATCCCGGTGTTGATCACCGTGGAAGGAGAAGGAGGATTAACAGATTCAGGCATCTGAGACAGCCACAGCCAATCCATTCTAATCTCTTCATCTTCGCTGTCCCCATCTTCTGCAGGCTGGAGCACAGACTGAGACCGAGTCACTGGCTGAGATCTCTGAGAGGCCCTTGATGATGACTGTGGATCTGGCTGTAGTGGCACATGAACTGCTTCAGATAGAGGCAACAAATTATTATGATGCCAAGTCTTCAGCAGGCTTGTGCTTCCCTCTGGCCAGATCTGGTACACTGGGAGCCCTGGCAGCTGTTTGCAGATGACATAGGGCTGCGATTTCCAATGGTCAGCCAATTTGTGTTTTCCAGGGACACCCAGGTTTCTCAGCAGTACCTTTTCACCCGGCTGTAAGTCCTGCACTCTCACCCTGAGGTCAAAGTTTCTTTTGTTTCCCTGTCCTCAAGCATTTGAGGCAGCTTGGGCCTTGTCATAGGCAGCCTTCAGACTTTTCTGCATGCGGTCCACATATCCTCTGTGCGAGGCTGCAGTGGTATGGTCTATGGACGTGCCAAAAGCCAGATCTACTGGCAGCCGGGCCTCCCGACTGAACATCAGACGATAGGGAGAGTATCCTGTGGCATTGTTTATGGTACTGTTAAAAGCATGCACGATAGCTGCTATGTGCTTGCTCCAGTGCTGCTTTTTCTCAGAAGTCAGAGTCCCAAGCATATCCAAGAGGATTCTGTTTAATCTCTCTGGTTGGGGATCTCCCTGAGGATGGTATGGGGTAGTTCTAGACTTCTTGATGCCTAATAGGTCTAGCAGTTTCTTGATGAGGCTGCTTTGAAAGTCCCTTCCTTGATCAGAATGGATGCGTTGAGGTAGACCATAGTGTACAAAGAATTTCTCCACCAAGATCTTGGCCACCGTGGATGCTTGTTGGTCTCTCGTGGGAAAAGCCTGGTCATACCTAGTGAAGTGATCAGTTACTACTAGGATATTTTCCTGTCCACTCAAATCAGGCTCCAAGCTCAGAAAATCAATGCACACCAGCTCCATGGTGCCCTGACTCTGAAGGTGGCCCACTGGGGCAGCTCGGTGAGGTCTTCCTTTGGATGCACCTAATGCAGGAGTGACAGTAACCCTCAACTTCAACCCACATGCAGGGCCAGTATAATCTGTCCCTTACCAGGTGGAAGGTCCTGTCGGGTCCTAAGTGACCATAACTTTCATGCAAGGCAGTTAATACTGTCTCTGTGATGGGAGTGACTTTTGGGGGTGGGTGGACCGCTTGGTCAGCTCATGTCCCCCTCATTATGTTTAACCCACCCTGTGCCTGTTAAGGGGTACAGGGTGTGTATGTGAATGTCTGAGTCTTGTGTATAGTGTGTGTTCCTTTGTCTAGGCCACATGGCTGTCCATTGTCTGTTTGCCATGTGCTACCCCCCATTGTGCTGTGTCTTCCTGTCCAGCCAACTATTATGGGATGTACTGTTTGTGTATTGGTGTGGGGGTTGGTCAATATCCTTTGCCGCATGGCTGCGTCCCATTGTTCTGTGTCTTGGTTGGATGGGGAGGGGTGATGAGGTGTTTCCTGCCTATACTGTAGCCCTTCCCACTGATAGGGTGGGCTGATGATGTGTTTCCTGTCCCTGGTTGTCTTTCCCCGCCCTCTGTATAAAACATGCTGTTTGTGTACAATAAAAGTAGTTGGCTTTCTGTTTTAAGAGCTGGGTGCTGTCTATTTCCTGAGGGATTTCAAGAGCGTGGTCCATGGATGGTGTTCGGACAGGGGAAGTTGTGCTATAACGGAAAAACTCAGTGCGGTCTGGGTTCCGGTTCCGGTTCCGTTACAGTCTCTTTGTGTTTTTCTGGTAGAAACAACTGTCATCTTTCTTCAGGATCACCAGAGAGGCCCCTTCGGTAGACCACCCCTTGGTGCAACTGCAACTGATCCCACTCTCGGTGTAGTAGACGGGTTTCCTTAAGGGAGTCAGTGAGGAGCAAGTCAGGGCATTGGCTCTCCAAGGCTTTCAATGCCAAGCTACAGAGAGGGTCTTCCTACTGATCCCTTCACAAGTCTTTCTTGGAGAGTTTTGGCAGGCCTTCATCCCCGACTTGGGTGACGTTGCAGTAACATATGGGAACACCAGCGGCTGACACTCCAATGTCTTTGGCCCTGGATCCTCCTCCAGCTTGGTGTTCTGCTTCTTGACATAAGGCTTGTACCTCTTCAGGAGTCAGCTGAGTCCAGTCTTCAGGATAGTCCCTGGAAAAATGAGGCCTTCTTGACAATGCATCCGCATCTTTGTTTCCAACTCCTGGTCGATATTTCAGACTGAAAGTGAATTCAGATAGGGCAGCCAGCCATCTGTGACCTGTGGCATCTAACTTCATTGTACTGAGGATATAGGTGAGAGGGTTATTGTCGGTCTTGATCACGAATTCAGCCCCGTACAAGTAATCTCTCAGCGTATCCACTACTGCCCACTTTACAGCCAGAAATTCGAGCTTGTCTGTGGGTCTGATAGTTCTTCTCAGTGGGTGACAAGCTACAACTCACATAGGCAACAGGCCGAAGGTGCCCATCATGCTCTTGATACAGCACCCCGCCTAACCCATCTCTGCTAGCATCAACATGCAGCTCGTATGGCTTGGTTGGGTCTGCATAGGCTAGAACTGGAGCAGTGGTTAGATGCCATCTTAGCTGTCTGAAAGCCTCTTCACACTGAGCAGTCCACTGTTCTTGAATGGACTCTCTGGGTTTCCTGGGAACTCCAGCTGATCCGACAGGTTTAGTCAGATCTGGGTCATCATCTTCCTCTTTGCTCTTCATATCAAGGTCCTACCTTTCCTCAGGGCTTGTGCGGCTCCATGTGCTGGCATCCATCTTAGGTCTCCAAAGCATTGTGGGATCCTTTATGCTTTCAGCCCTCTGCGGCTCCTCCCAGGAGGTGGTGGCTTATCACATTTAAGTCTGCTGTTTGCAGCTATCCATTGCATCAGTGTCCTGTCTGTTGCACAGCAACAAGCTCCTGTTCAGTTAACTCTTTGCTCTCCTGGACACCGACTCAGCTTTGGCTAAGACTCCTCCTGGCTTCTGACCCCAGCTCTGGCGACCATTCTTCCTGGCTTCTGACCGAGGCTCTGGCGACCATTCTCCCTGGCTTCTGACCCCGGATTTGGCTACAATTCCCGCTGGTTCTCGACTTGATTATCCTGGAAGATGACCTCTGCAGGAGAACTTCTGTCCTACCAAGTCATCCGCTGTTGCTGTCAGACTTGCATAGACTCTTGCGTTGTTTCTGTGTAAATAAACCTACCTTTAATTGCACCTCCTTGTGTGTCTGGCTCTTCGCTCCCTGACACTACACGAATGCCATGAATCCTGACGGTGCAGATACGCCCTTGCTCCCTATGTTGGTTGCCAGACTTGATCAGCAGGATCTCTTGTTGGATCAGTTTGCTCAGGCGTTGCAGACGCTGCTTGCACGCACAGCGCACCTTGCTCCTGGTGCAATTAGGCCGGTTGTCACTCCTGTGGTCGCTCCCGCTGCTGTTCCGGTTGTTGCGCCTACCTCTGCATCTGCTGCTGCACCTGCAGTGCCCAGAGGTATGACTGGTTCAGCCCCCCTTCCACAGCGCTTTAGGGGTGAGCCGAGTCAGTGTTGGGGTTTCCTTAACCAAGTGGGCATATATTTTGAGTTGATACCCCACGCTTTTCCTACTGAGAGGTCAAAGGTGGGCTTCCTAATCTCGCTGCTCTCAGACAAAGCCTTGGCCTGGGCAAATCCCTTATGGGAGAACGATAACCTTGTGATTCACGAGTTTGCCGGTTTTGTTGCCTCCTTCCGTAGGGTATTCGATGTGCCTGCTCGCTCCGCCTCTGCTGCCAAGCTGCTCATGTCCATGCATCAGGGTTCACGGACTGTTGCCGAGTACACCATAGAATTTCGTACTCTGGCGGCTGAGGTGGGTTGGAATAATGAGGCTCTGGTGGCTGCTTTCTCTCATGGTCTCTCAGATGCGTTGAAGGACAAGATTGCAGCCAAAGAACTGCCT
The DNA here is from genome assembly GCF_062004578.1 of Staurois parvus. Classification (NCBI taxonomy): domain Eukaryota; kingdom Metazoa; phylum Chordata; class Amphibia; order Anura; family Ranidae; genus Staurois; species Staurois parvus. The sequence goes on from NW_028319429.1 coordinate 126,651, forward strand.
GTGGAGCTCGAAGCACTCATTTCCTTCCTCATCCTGATTGACTCCAGGCTCAGGGAGAGGCTTTCACTTAAGGAGCGTCTGCGGAGGCCTCCTAACCTATTGGCGCCTACCTTTTCTGTCCCACCCATTTCTCCCTCTCCTCCCACGCCTCCTGGGGATGGCTTGTCTGGCGGTGAGCCCATGCAGCTGGGTTTTGCTCGCCTTTCTGAGGGGGAGCGGGCCTCTCGGCGTCGGGAGGGTCACTGCCTGTACTGTGGACTCGGTGGGCATTTTTGGCAGTCCTGTCCGGTCCATCTGGGAAACGCTCGCACCTGAGATCTTGTCGGGGGCAGATCTTGGGTGGAGTTTCCTCGTCCCCGGTGTCCCGCAAAGATAAACCACTAATCACCGTTGTCCTCTCTTGGCGGAAGGCTCGGTGACGGCCCAGGCGTTGGTAGACTCTGGTGCTGGCGGATTGTTTATGGACAGTTCGTTTGCTGCTCAGTACTCCATTCCTCTGCAGGCTCGAGTTACTCCATTGGTTCTCGAGGCAATAGATGGCAGGCCCCTGCAACCGCGGCAGGTTACCCACGAGACCCTGCCGGTTGAAGTAGCTATTGGGGCTGTTCACAGGGAGTTGGCCTGTTTCCAGGTAATTTCTTTTCCGCACTACTCCGTGGTTTTGGGATATCCCTGGCTTCAGAAGCACAATCCGACCTTTTAATTGGCGGTCGGCCGAGATTCTCTCGTGGTCTCCACAGTGTGGGGTCAGTTGCATCCGTGGACTTGTTAAGGTGTTGTGTGCCTCCTCGAACTCTGTGTTGCCCACTGACTATGGGGAGTACCTGGACGTGTTTGACAAGGTGCGCGCTGGTGCTCTGCCTCCTCATCGTCCATACGATTGTGCCATAGCCTTGCAACCCGGTGTCACTCCTCCTCGTGGCAGGGTGTATCCTCTCTCGGTTGTGGAAAATCAGGCCATGGAGGAGTACATTGCGGATGCGCTTTCCCGGGGGCACATTCGCAAGTCTACTTCTCCAGCAGGAGCTGGCTTTTTCTTCGTGAAAAAGAAGGGCGGTGAATTAAGGCCTTGCATTGATTATAGGGGTCTCAATCGAATCACGATTAAAAATACTTACCCAATTCCGCTGATTACCGAGTTGCTCGACCGCCTCAAGGGAGCAACGGTCTTTACTAAACTCGACCTTAGGGCTGCGTACAACCTCGTACGGATCAAGGAGTGTGACGAGTGGAAGACCGCGTTCAACACCAGACCCGGCCACTGGTTATGCCCTTCGGGTTGTGTAATGCGCCCGCGGTCTTTCAGGAGTTCATTAATGATGTCTTTTGTGACTTGTTGCAGCAGTGCGTGGTGGTCTACTTGGATGACATCCTGGTTTACTCTGCGTCTATGGAGTCTCATATCCAGGATGTAAGCGGGTGCTGCAACGGTTACGTGAGAACGAGCTTTTCTGTAAGCTCGAGAAGTGTGAATTTCACTGATCCCAGGTTGCCTTTTTGGGCTACATCATTTCCGCTGTGGGATTCTTCATGGACCCTCAGAAGGTTTAGGCGATTCTGCAGTGGCCTCGTCCCAGTGGTCTTCGGTCCATTCAGCGCTTTTTGGGATTTGCCAACTATTATCGGAAGTTTATCAGGAACTTCTCCACGCTAGCCAAGCCTCTCTCAGATCTGACCAAAAAGGGCAGTAATCCCCACGAGTGGTCATCCGAGGCCATCTTAGCTTTTGAAGTTCTGAAATCCGCCTTCGCTTCGGCTCCGATACTGTCTCATCCCAATCCTGGGTTGCCCTTTGTCCTCGTGGTTGATGCATCTGAGACGGGAGTAGACACCCTCCTGTCTCAGCGTCGGTCGCCCGATGGACCTTTACTTCCCTGTGGGTTCTACTCCAGGAAGCTTTCCTCCGCAGAATGGAACTACCAGATTGGAGACAGGGAGTTGTTGGCCATTATTCAGGCTCTCAAGGAATGGAGGCACCTGCTCAAGGGTTCTGCGGTTCTCATTCTCACTGACCACAAGAACCTGACGTATCTCTCGGAGGCTAAGAGGTTGACGCCCCGTCAGGCCAGATGGGCTCTGTTCTTGTCGCGTTTTAACTATGTGGTCTCCTATTTGCCTGGCTCCAAGAATGTCAGGGCTGATGCCTTGTCGCGGCAATACTCTGAGCTGTCCAGGGAGGACTCTGAGCTGACCTCGGTCATACCTCCGGATCAGATCCTGGCTGCCATTGGTACCAGCCTGACTTCTCCCCTTGGGGAGCAGATTTTGTCAGCTCAAACTGATGCTCACTCTGAGAGACCGGCTGGTAGATGTTTCGTACCCGCCTGCTGCGTACCTACCATATTTCCTAGACTGCCGGTCATCCAGGGAGGAACCAGTTGTCTTGGGTCGTTTCTCATCTATTCTGGTGGCCATCTCTCCGTTCCGACATCGCCTCATATGTAGCGGCATGTTCTGTCTGTGCCCAGAATAAATCTCCTTGGCATCTCCCATTTGGCCTTCTCCAACCCATTCCCAATGGGGAGCGTCCCTGGTCACACCTAGGCATGGATTTCATTGTGGATCTCCCTGCGTCTCAAGGCCATACGGTCATTCTTATGGTCATTGATCGTTTCTCCAAGATGTGCCATTGTGTTCCGTTCAAGAAATTGCAGTCTGGTCAAGAACTGGCTACGGTTTTCACCAGGGAGATCTTTCGCTTGCATGGGTTTCCTAAGGTGATTGTCTCGGACCGTGGGAGCCAGTTTGTGTCCAGGTTCTGGCGCGCCTTCTGCTCCCAGTTGGGTATCAAGCTCTCCTTCTCTTCGGCCTACCACCCGCAGTCCAATGGGGCTGCGGAGCGTTCCAACCAGGCCTTGGAACAATTCCTTTGCTGCTATATCTCAGACCATCAAGACAATTGGGTCGATCTCCTGCCATGGGCAGAGTCTGCTAGGAACTCAGCTGTCAACTCCTCCTCTGGGATGTCTCCCTTCATGGCCAACTATGGGTTCCAACCCGCTGTATTGCTTGAGTTGTTCTCACCACAGGACATTCCGGCTGCCCTGCGTTCTTCATGGGGGCAGATCCAGAGGTCCTTGAAGGACTCAGCACAGCGGCAGAAGCCCCAGGCTGATCGTAGACGGTTGCCTGCTCCTTCATACCAGGTCAGAGATCGGGTGTGGTTGTCCACTCATAACCTCAATCTTTGGGTGCCCGCACCGAAACTGGCTCCCCATTTTGTTGGTCCTTTCCGCATCCTCCGCAGGGTGAACCCGGTTGCCTATGCCCTTGCTCTTCCTCCTGGGATGCGTATCTCCAATGTCTTCCACGTATCCCTGTTGAAGCCTCTGGTCTGCAATCGCTTTACTGCCTCACTGCCTCGGCCCCGTCCTATCCGGGTTGACAGTCATGAGGAGTATGAGGTGAGCCGCATCCTGGACTCTCGGTTGGTCCGCTTTGGTCGGGTGCAGTTCCTGGTCCATTGGCGTGGTTATGGTCCCGAGCAGCGTTCCCGGGTTCCTTCCGCGGATGTTCATGCTCCTGCCTTCCTCCACACTTTTCACACCCGCTTTCCCCAGAAGCCTTATGTTGAGCGTGGAGGGGCCCTTGAGGAGGAAGTACTATCAAGGTCCTACCTTTCCTCAGACCTTGTGCTGCTCCATGTGCTGGCATCCATCTTAGGTGTCTGCAAAGCATTGTGGGATCCTTTATGCTTTCAGCCCTCTGTGGCTCCTCCCAGGAGGTGGCGGCTTATCACATTTAAGTCTGCTGTTTGCAGCTGTCCATTGCATTCGTGTCCTGTCTGTTGCACAGCAGCAAACTCCTGTTCAGTTAACTCTTTGCTCTCCTGGATACCGACTTGGCTTTGGCTAAGACTCCTCCTGGCTTCTGACCCCGGGTCTGGCGACCATTCTTCCTGGCTTCTGATTGGCCTCTTCAGCTGTCATCCCACCCTTCATTAAGAATTGTTGAAGGGTTTGATACAGCCGTGTGACATAGTTTATTAACTTCTCAGCCTCCATTTAATAAGTGTGATGAAAGAGAGAGATTCATTCCGTGCAATCTTCAACTCTCCCATAAATCTCACAGAGTGCTTCTAGACACTCAGAAATTGAGCAGGTGGGTTTATCCCGTTTCAGGTTTTGAACTACACCAGAAGCTGGTGCCCGCAGGCTCTCTACCACCCTCTGTCTCTTTACCGTGTCAATCACATCCCACTCTTCCACTGCTTGGATGGCTTGATCCATCCAAGTATCAAAGTCATCTTCTCCTGAGGGTGTGGGAACTTTCCCTGAGAAGAACTGTAGTTTACGATACCCGTAATTGGTTTACCCTACTGAGTTCTTGAGAAGCCCTGTGACTAGTTTGCCAAACTCAGCCATTAGCAGAGAAAAGGATTCTTCTGAGGATGTCACTGGCTTTGAGGTGCTGACTTCTGGGTCCAGCATGGCGCTTCCTGAGTTCACCGGAACAGAGTTTGATTCATCTGGATGAATTAGTATAGCACTGACATCTGTGGTCAGTTGGAAAGTGTCTTTCTGCAGAACATCAGGAACTCCCTTCTTCCACTCAGTTAGGGCATAGGTATGATTTGAGCTAAGATATACCCTCACATCCAGAACAGATATTCTTTTGTCCATGCCTGAGGAAGCCCATGCTTGACGGAATCGGTCCTCGGTCCAGTCACTGCCAGGGACACTGATCACTACACACAACTCCACCTGCCCGTTTTCTTCCCCGCACCACTCAATCGCAGCTGCAGGGTCCATGCTGACGTTGTCTTTAAGAGTTGATTGCAGAGTATTGGAAATTATCCCGGAGAGCCCTCACATGTAGCGATACCCCCGAAGGGGCTGCTTAAGTTTGTTCACTCAGCCACTCTGCCTCTCAACCCCAAGAACTGTCTGAGCCCCAACTGACACACCTGGCAATAGTGTAAGTGCAATGACCAATGAAAAGCACACACTTTATAATAAAACACAGAGATCAGCATTACTGTAAGACCTCTATGGGAAGTAATAAACATTAACAAAGGTACTTTCAGGGGATTCCAACTGTGAATAACACCAAGAGCAGAGGCAAACACTTAAATGGCAATCTCAAAGTGGGTCTAAACCATTGACGGGAGTGACTTTGGGAGGGGGCCCATAGAACACAGCCCCCTTTGGAGAGGTGGGGAGACCCCTGTCTCCGCTCCCAATATCCCTATTATGTGTAAGTCACCCTGTGCCTGTTAGGGGTACAGGGTGGAATGTTCTAATATTGGGGGGGTGTTCATTGTTCACTGCCATACGGCTGCATCCCATTGTTCTATTGTGTGTCTTGCTTGGGAGCAAACTATTATGGGATATATGTGTTTGTACTGGCTTGGTGGGGGGTGTTTCCAACAGCCCTTCCCCCTGATGGGACGGCCTGCTGATGTGTTTCCTGTTACTTGGTGTATTTCCCCGCCCTGTGTATATATCTTGTATCTATGTTAAAATAAAGCAGTCAATTTCCTGTTTTAATACGAGTCTGGCGCTGTTTCGTCTTGTATTGTCAGAGGTAGTGTCGGTGGATATGTGTTCAGATAGGAAAGTGGGAGTCTTATGGAAATTCCCTAGTGCAGTCGGGGACGGTTTCGTTACATTGGTGGCAAGCGGTGGGATTGTGCTTCCAAGCTGTGAACACGTCCAAACCACCACCGGGATTCAAGATCAGGAAAGGAGACGTCGGTCACCCCAGTGGAGAGATGGATCTGGCATCAGAGTTCCCAGGGCTGCTGCAGACCGTTCTTGCAGCATACCCCAGGACTTTGTCTGCAGATCAGTACCTGTAGCTCAGGCAGCGGATTTGGGAGGTGCTTTGGAGAGGAGCTCTCCAAGTTGCTGGTATGGACAAGGGCAAGTGCTATCCAATCCCAGGGGAACGGGCCAGGGACCATCGGAAGTTATGGATGCCGTTCCTGGGAGAGCGAACCCAGGAGCAATGTGTGACTGAGCTGGACAACAGATATTGGGCTCTGCAATGGTACGCAGAGCAGGAATATTTAGGGGTGACAACAGAGTGCTCTCCTGAGGGATATGACTTTGGTGGCCCTGGATTGCTGTGGGAGAGCCTTACAGATCATTTTGTGTTTGGCGATGAAGGAGAACCTACCTGGAGGAGTTGCGAGAAGACAGAGAGGCTATGTTCGATCTCACAGGGGACTCAGACCTTGAACCAGATCTGGAATACCTGCTGAAGAACTGCATCTGTAAAGGGCATACAGGCAACTTCTAAAACATGTTTGGCAGCATGCCAAAGAATCGGCAGTGGAAATTCCAGAGACTGGGGATTTGATAGACTTCTCTGCTGAGGAAAAACAACCTGGTAAACCTCCAGCAGAAGACCTGGCAACAGGGCCAAACATTACTGAACTCTGCCCAGCACTGGTAATGTCTTCTGGGTTCCACGGACAGGAGACGGTGAACCCCTATCCTCAGACACCAGTTCCAGAGACTGGGGATTTGATTGACTTTTCTGCTGAGGAGGAACCAGACGGCGAGCCTCCAGCAGAACTGGTATCAGGGCATGGCGTGGTTGACCTCTGCCCACAACAATCAGCACCGCAGAAGCTACAGGAGGAGGATGCAATCGGCACCTCACAATGGCAGCTTGAGCTGATGTCCATGGATGGAACTTCGTTCTCCACTGACACAACCCCAGAAAAGGGTCTGGCATTGGGACAGGAGGATGTCAGCCTTACTTTGCAAACACTGGGGGATGTCCATCAAGTCAAAGTGGATGAGACTACAGTCACCACCTGGATGCCCCAGGGATGCTGGGCAGTAGGCCCAGATCCCCCACAGCATGATGGAGTCGGCCCAGCCACCCTGTCTTCTCTCCAGCGGCTGAGAGGACTTCAGGGAGAAGGACCAGTCCGTACTTCTCCCCAGCTGTGGGTATGTTCTACAAGAGAGGCAGAGGTTGGCTGGGTTAGTAATGCTTTGTTTGGGACATCCATCTGGGATTTACTCCTGTGTTAGTCTCCTGCCGAAAGGGGAGATATGTGACGGGAGTGAATTTGGGTGGGGGGCCCATGGAACACAGCCCCCTTTGGAGAGGTGGGGAGACCCCTGTCTCAGCTCCCTGTATCCCTATTATGTATAAGTCACCCTGTGCCTGTTAGGGGTACAGGGCGGAATGTTCTAATATTGGGGTGGGGGGTGTTCTTTGTTCACTGCCATGCGGCTGCATCCCATTGTTCTTTTGTGTGTCTTGCTTGGGAGCAAACTATTATGGGATATATGTGTTTGTACTGGCTTGGTGGGGGGTATTTCCGGCAGCCCTTCCCCCTGATGGGATGGCCTGCTGATGTGTTTCCTGTTACTGGGTGTATTTCCCCACCCTGTGTATATATCTTGTACTTATGTTAAAAAAAAGCAGTCCATTTCCTGCTTTAATATGAGTCTGGTGCTGTTTCATCTTGTATGGTCAGTGGTGGTGTCCGTGGATCTGTGTTCGGACAGGGAAGCGGAAGTCTAATGGAAATACCCTAGTGCAGTCGGGGTCCGGTTCCGTTACAAAACCCTTTTACATAAATTTGGCTCTATGATGTCCAAGCAGGTGGAGAGCAGAAGAATGACTCTCTGTTGTGTCAGACTTCTCCTTTCCAACCCCTGACACCACAAACCCATTAATCAAACATTGTACCCAACTGATGCTTAATAGCTACTTTCCAAGGTAAAGCTATTCCTTCACACACCATGCAATATAGAGGCCTGACTACGCATGCGCATGCCCGTATGGCACCAGTAACATCCGTGTCTTGGTAACAGGATGAATGTTGGGATCTTCAGCGAGCCACTTTCGTTGGTGCACTTAAACTCCTATGGTGAAGTATAATTGTAATCCCGTGGCGGTATTTGTATAGCAAAGCAAATACTGTGTCTTTTTAGCAAGGCCATCTACACAACCCCGTGCCTGGTGAGTGTGGGCAAAGTGTCATGTCTCTGTCTGTGTGCAGTGTTCCTGTCATCTGCCAGTGGGTAAAATCCCTCTCACCAGATCCTGTGACTAAGGCCCAAACGACCATCCTGGAAATGAAAGGCTTCTCTGGTCATCTCATGGTGAGCGCTTCACCCTGTCGGTGTAGGCACTGTATTGTAGGGTATTGATATTATGTCTCTATAATTTAAAATACACCTATGCTAACATTGATAGAGCCTTCAATTCTTTGTAAGTGGGCAAACGTACAAAATCAGCAGGGGATCAAATCAATATTTTCTCCACTGTATCACCAGTGAACGTGCCACATACAGGGTGAAGTTATACAAACCTTGAGAGCAGACCACAGAGTACATATGTGACTTCTGGGTTTATGAAGGAAAAGACAACCAGCTGGACCCCCTGGATGCCCAACCAATATGGGGGCAGTAGAAAAATAGTGTGATACCTTGTGTCACCCCCATTCCATTAGTGATACTACCATACATGGATATTTTTTACACCTGCCCATGCCAAAGGCCTAGAAAACCAAGCAAGGCACAGTCCAATCCCCTGATTGAATACAGGACTACAATCAGTTCATGGGAGGTGTAGATTATAATGACCAAATGTTACAGTCCTAACTAGCCACCAGAAGATCCATCCATCTGTAAAAAAAATATCTGTATACCTGTTCCTATAGGCTGTGTACAATTTCTATGTCATATATTACAGTCCACAGAAAGAGCGGGCTCCTACCTAAAGTATTAAAAGGAGATTGTAACATTATCCATCAGGTTGGCCCACCACCTGAACAGCTTTGTTCTGATGCAGTGAGCAGGCTGCATGAGAGATAATATTCCTACCAGAACCCCCCAAAAATGCCATGTATGCCCCAGTAATAGAATAAGGAGTGACACCCATTACTAATGGCCACAATATCCCTCCTAGGCAGGCATCGATATAGGAGACTGCTTCCATCACTAACATACGTTACGATGATATTAGTGAAGGTGTGGTGAATATATTACTCATGTATCAGACTACCTGCATTTCTCTGTATCTGATGTCCTATGTACTGACCATTTGCCTGTTTTCTCAATCACATTTCTGCCTGCTGCTTGGACCAGTCATTTGCCTGCACATTGACCATGTCAATGCCTGCTGACACTGGCCAGTTTACTCATGACTCTGCTTTTCTTCTGTACTGACCTTGGCCTGTTGATTGACCATTTTTGTCACCTGCAGCCTTGATTGGTCTATTGCCTGCTGTGACAGTGTCCCTGCCACTGTAGTGGTGAAATTGAAGACAATACAGGGGTCTCACATATGCAGAATGAGGGGCTACTGGGTTATTGCTTCAGAGCAGAGAACACTATGCTGTAGGTTTCTCTGGGAATCCCAGACCAGCATCTGTAGTCTGAAGGCTTCAAAGAACTTTGGGTGGAAGAGGCCTCTATCCCTTTGTCTAGGTCTTACCTAACTGAGGCCCTAAGCCTGATGTTTCTGACAACTTACAAGCCGACCTCAATGTACTGTTTAGTTGGGCAACTATGTGGCCAATGAGGTTTAATGTTGATAAATGTAAGGTTCTGCACTAGGGGGCTAAGAATATGCATGCATTATAGATACTAGGTGGAGTACAACTGGGGGAATCAATGGTGGAGAAGGATCTGGGGTTTCTGATAGATCACAAGCTTAATAACAGCATGCAATGCCAAGCTGCGGGTTCTAAAGCAAGCAAAATCATCTCTTGTATTAGGAGAGGTATAGACTCCAGAGAGAGAGATATCACCCCCCCCCCCCGGGTACAAATCATTAGTAATACCTCATCTGGAATATGCAGTTCAGTAGTTCAGTTTTGGGCTCCAATTCACAAAAAGAACATTGGGGAGCTGGAGAAAGTACAGAGAAGGGCAACTATGATATGAGGCATGGAGGAGCTCAGCTATGAGGAAAGATAAGAGGAACAGTGAGAGCTGTGAGAATGTGGAATAGACTCCCTCAAGAGTTGGTTGTGGCCAGCTCAGTGGATTGCTGTAGGAAAGTCCTGGATTCTTTCTTGGATACACAGAATATAACTGGATAACATTTATAGAGAAAGTTGATCCAGGGAATATCCGATTTCCTCTCAGGGGATCAGGAAGGATTTTTTTCCCCTGCAGGAGCAAATTGGATCGTGCTTTGCTGGTCTTTTTGCCTTCCTCTGGATCAACTGTGGGTTTAGGATCATAACTTTTTTTTAATGGTTGTACTGGACGGACTTTTGTCTTTCTTCAGCCAGACTAACTATGTAACATTCTCCTTCAACAGACGTCGATCCAATGATTGACTTCTGTTAAGTAGGAACAGTCACCTAGCGATTAAAATTCAACTGGTCCCTGCTGAACGTATGGCCTGATTAAGATAGTCCTCTCATTCTAATTGGTCTTTACTTGGAACCTTGACTTGACTTTAGCCAGCCATAGATGGATAGAGATTTGAACAGTTCAGCAGGGACCATGTATAGGCAGCCTGGATGTAAAGTCAATCTCTCTGTACTTCTCTACAACCAGCCAAGTGGAAAATTTTCTCTTAATCAGAACTGCTGGCAATAGCCTGCAATTCTGATCAGTGTATTCTGATGGCGGGTGATGGAACACCCCATCAGACCCCATCAGTGAACTCCCTATCAGATCCAGTCAGTATTCTGCTCTCTATGGCCCCAATCACAGGTGGAGGGCTCCTGAACTTCCCTGTACTAAGCGGAGTCAGCAGTCTGTATAGATGGTAAATAGTTCATACATCTATAGGTTCACATGTATGTGCCTGTCTGCCTGTCTGTCTGTCTGCCTGTCTGCCTGTCTGGAGTTCGGCTCTAAATGGAATTTAGATAATTATTTCAAGAAGTCCTTTACTTTTCTTTAGTTGAGATTAATCAGAATTCACAAATGCCCATTATAACAGTCCCAGAGGAATGGCTGCCACGGTGGACCCAATCTATAATATTGTATTACTCGCTGGAAAACCTCCCCAGAGATCGCCGCAATCATCACAAAGACAAACAATGGTGCCTTGCTTTCTTTAATTATATTGTGTCAGGGAAAAGCAATCCCTCGGGTCTAACTGCCGTATGCACCACAAACTGCTTACACTATTTACCATTGGAAAGAAAACCAAATCAGAACTTATTTGAATTCTCCATGTTTTTTGTTTATATTAAAAAATATCTAAACCCAAGAGGAAAATTGTCATCTGTTGCAGTTTACTGACCCCTCGATGTGTCTTCACTAGGATGCTTTGACATGGATATTCTTATCAGGTCCGCCTGTGCATTTTGACAGATTGAAAGTCACCTGCAGCTCTATGGACTTGTGTCCATTTACAACCTCCTACCTCCAAGTCTGTCCAAGTTCAGAAAAAAAACACATTTCCATTCCTAAACAGGCCTGTCAGGATCCAGATCTGAACCTGATACCTTTGCAGTATCTGGCTGCAGCTCTTCCCTCTGTGCCACCAGAATACTGGAAGCTGTCTGTCTGACATTCTGACATTCTTTATACTTTATCTCAAATATCTCCAATCAAATTCCTCCAAGTCACAAATCTCTTTCCTGTCCTTAATTTTTCACTAAATGTGGAGGAGTCACTCTATTAAAAATATAAAAAAACACGAAGACCTGGTTTGGACCCAAAACTTACATCATGATTCTTTTTTGAAAAAAAAAAAGCAAAAAAAGGAATGCAAAGAAAAAAACAAAAGTGATTTACAAGCTGCCAGATATTAACCCCCAAATTACAAATATCAGAAGTATTTGTATTCCATATAACACAACATATAGAAAATTGGTTTAAAGCAGCTTGGCCTAACCCTAAAAAAACCTTATAGATCGCCCCACTTTAAACCAAATGCTACCTGTATAGTACTGCATAACAAAAAGACTAGTGCGCCCTCTGTAATACATCCACATGGGTTGGAGCCCCTGTGAATCCAGAAATAAAACCACATGGTGTGTGATGCATTCATATTGTGAATGATGGCAGATATTTTACTCAGTACCGGTCCTATATCCTCAACCCTGGAGATAAGAAATGACCTACATAAGACACAATGGATATATATATATATATATATATATATATATATATTTATATACTATACAGTGGGGAAAATAATTACTTGATCGCCTGCAGATTTTGTAAGTTTGCCCACTTACAAAGAAATAAAGGGTCTATAATTCTTATCACAGGTGTATTTTAAGTTATAGAGACAGAATATCAACCTAAAATCCAAAAAAAACACGATACAAATGTTATAAATGCTCAGTGAGTAAGATACGTATTTGATTTCCAAGCAAAACATGACTTAGTTGGTGGAGGAACCCTTGTTGGCGAGCACAGAGCTAAGACGTTTCTTGTAGTTGGTTTCCAGGTTTGCACACATCTCAGGAGGGATTTTGGTCCACTCTTCTTTACAGATTTTCTCTAAATCCTTGGGTTTCTTGGCTGTTGCTTGGCAACTCAAAGTTTCTGCTCCCTCCATAAATGTTCTATGGGAGTAAGACTGGGTAGGCCACTCCATGACCTTAATGTGCTTCTTCTTGAGCCACTCCTTTGTTGTCTTGGCGGCATGTTTTGGGTCATTGTCATGCTGGAAGACCCATCCATGATCCATCTTCAGTGTTCTCGCTGAGGGAAGAAGGTTCTCATCCAAGATTTTACAATACATGGCCCCGTCCATTGGCCTCTCAATGTGGCAAAGTCAACCTGTACCTTTTAGCAAAGAAACAGTCCCAAAGCATAATGTTTCTACCTCCGTGCTGGACTGTAGGGATGGTGTTCTTAGGGTCATAGTCTACATTTTTCTTCCTCCAAACACGACGAGTCGAGTTAATGCCAAAGAGCTCAATTTTGGTCTCATCTGACCACAAGCACTTTCTCCCAATCCTTCTCTCAATCATTTAGATGTTCATTGGCAAACGTCAGATGGGACTGTATATGTGCCTTCCTGAGGAGGGGAACTTTGCAGGTGCTGCAGAATTTCAATCCATGGCGGCGTATTGTGTTACCAATGGTTTGTTTGGTGACTGTGGACCCAACTGCCTTGAGATCATTCACTATCTCCTCTCATGTAGTTCTGGGCTGATACCTCATCTTTCAAATGATTATCCTTACCGCAAGAGGTGAAATCTTTCATGGAGCTCCAAACTGGGGACGATTGAGGGTTATTTTGTATTTCTTCCATTTGTGAATAATCGCTCCAACAGTTGTCTCCTTCTCACCAAGCTTCATGCTGGTGGTCTTGTAGCCCATTCCAGCCTTGCAGGTCTAAAATTTTGTCCCTGACGTCCTTTGACAGCTCTTTGGTCTTGCCCATGGTGGTGAGGTTCGAATGGAAGAGATTCTGTGGACAGGTGTCTTTGTGTCTTATTGTCTTTTATACACATACAGTGCCTTGAAAAAGTATTCATACCCCTTGAAATTTTCCACATTTTGTCACGTTACACCCAAAAACGTAAATGTATTTCATTGGGATTTAATGTGATAGACCAACACAAAGTGGCACATAATTGTGAAGTGGAAAGAAAATAAGAAATGGTTTTCAACATTTTTGACAAATAAATCTGTGAAAAGTGTGGTGTGCATTTGTATTCAGCCTCCCAGTGTCAATACTTTGTAGGACCAACTTTTGCTGCAATTCCAGCTGCAAGTCTTTTTGGGGATGTCTCTACCAGCTTTAAACATCTAGAGAGGGACATTTTTGTCTGTTCTTCTTTGCAGAATCGCTCAAGCTCTGTCAGATTGGATGGAGAACGTCTGGGAACAGCAATTTTCAGGTCTAGCCACAGATTCTCCATTGGATTTGGGTCTGGACTTCAACTGGGCCATTCTAACACATGAAGATGCTTTGATTGGAACCATTTCATTGTAGCTCTGGCTGGATGTTTTGGGTCGTTGTCCTGCTGGAAGGGGAACCTCCACCCCAGTCTCAAGTCTTTTGCAGACTCTAACAGGTTTTCTTCTAAGATTGCCCTGTATTTGGCTCCATCCATCTTCCCATCAACTCTGACCAGCTTCCCTGTCCCTGCTGAAGAAAAGCATCCCCACAACATGATGCTGCCACCACCACCATGTTTCACAGTGGGGATGGTGTGTTCAGGGTGATGTGCAGTGTTAGTTTTCTGCCACACATAGTGTTTTGCTTTTAGGGCAAGAAGTTAAATTTTGGTTTCCTCTGACCAGAGCCCCTTCTTCCACATTTGCTGTGTCCTCCACATGGCTTCTCGCAAACTGCAAATGGGACTTCTTATGACTTTTTTTCAGCAATGACTTTCTTCTTGCCACTCTTTCATAAAGTCCAGATTTGTGGAATGCTCGACTAACAGTTGTCCTGTAGACAGATTCCCCCACCTGAGCTGTGGATCTCTGCAGCTCCTACAGAGTTACCATGGGCCTCTTGGCTGCTTCTCTGATGAATGCTCTCCTTGCCCGGCCTGTCAGTTTAGGTGCGCGGCCATGTCTTAGTAGGGTTGCAGTTGTGCCCTACTCTTTCCATTTTTGGATGATGGATTGAACAGTGCTCCATGAGATGTGATTGTGATTGGGAAATTTTTTTATAAGCTAACTCTGCTTTAACCTTCTCCACAACTTTATCCCTGACCTGTCTGGTATGTTCCTTGGTCTTCAAAATGCTGTTTGTTCACTAATGTTCTCTAACAAACCTCTGAGGGCTTCACAGAACAGCTGGATTTATACTGAGAATAAATTACACACAGGGGGACTCTATTTACTAATTAGATGATTTCTGAAGGGAATTGGTTCCACTGGATTTTAGTTAGGGGTATCAGAGTAAAGGGGGCTAAATACAAATGCACGTTACATTTTTCAGATATTTATTTGTAAAAAATTTTGAAAACCATTTCTCATTTTTCTTCCACATCACAATTATGTGCCACTTTGTGTTGGTCTATCACATACAATCCCAATAAAATACATTGACGGTTCTGGTTGTAACATAACAAAATGTGGAAACTTTCAAGAGATATGAATTCTTTTTCAAGGCACTGTAAACAGATGTCATTAGGAGCACCTTCTTACATTGACAGGAACTAATCTGTGTACTACATGAGCAAATAGCCAGTCTGTGGGAGCCAGAATCATTGTTGGTTGGTAGGGAATCAAATACTTATTTTACTCACTGAACTGCAACTCAATTCATAACATTTGTATCGTGTTTTTTTTCTATTATAGTCCCTTCATTTCTTTGTAAATGGGCAAACATACAAAATCTGTAGGGGATCAAATAATTATTTTCCCCACTGTATTGCCAAAAGTATTGGGCCAGCCCTTCAAATCATTGAATTCAGGCGTTCCAATCCCCTCCATATCATGTGATTCAGGTGTTCCAATCCCCTCCATATCATGTGATTCAGGTGTTCCAATCCCCTCCATATCATGTGATTCAGGTGTTCCAATCCCCTCCATATCATGTGATTCAGGTGTTCCAATCCCCTTCAAATCATTGAATTCAGGTGTTCCAATCCCCTCCATATCATGTGATTCAGGTGTTCCAATCCCCTCCATATCATGTGATTCAGGTGTTCCAATCCCCTCCATATCATGTGATTCAGGTGTTCCAATACCCTCCATGGCCACAGGTGTATAAAATCCATCCCCTAGGCATGCAGACTGCTTCTACAAACATTGGTGAAAGAATGGGCCGCTCTTAGGAGCTCAGTGACTCCAAGCGTGGTCCCGTGATAGGTGGCCACCTGGGCAATAAGTCCATCCGTGACATTTCCTGGCTACTAAATATTCCACGCTCAACTGTTAGTGGGATTATAACAAAGTGGAAGCAACTGGGAACAACAGCAACTCAGCCACCAAGTGGTAGGCCACGTCACATGACAGGGCGGGGTCAGCGCATGCTGAAGCGCACAGTGCGCAGAAGTCACCAACTGTCTGCAGAGTCAATAGCTAAAGACCTCCAAACTTGGTGTGGCCTTCAGATGAGCCCAACAACAGTGCGTAGAGAGCTTCATGGAATGGGTTTCCATGGCCGAGCAGCTGCATCCAAGCCTTCCATCACCAAGTGCAATGCAAAGCGTCGGATGCCGTTGTGTAAAGCACGCCGACACTGGACTCTAGAGCAGGGGAGGTGTGTTCTCTGAAGTGACCAATCACGCTTCTCTTCTCTGACTCTGCAGACAGATGGTGACTTCTGCGCACTGTGTGCTTCAGCATGCGCTGACCCCGCCCTGTCATGTGACGTGGCCTACCACTTGGTGGCTGAGTTGCTGTTAATCCCAGTTGCTTCCACTTTGTTATAATCCCACTAACAGTTGAGTGTGGAATATTTAGTAGCCAGGAAATGTCACGGATGGACTTATTGCACACGTGGCCACCTATCACGGGACCACGCTTGGAGTCACTAAGCTCCTGAGAGCGACCCATTCTTTCACCAATGTTTGTAGAAGCTGTCTGCATGCCTAGGGGCTTGATTGTATACACCTGTGTCCATGGAGGGGATTGGAACACCTGAATCACATGATTTGGAGGCCTAGGGGCTTGATTGTATACACCTGTTGCCATGAAAAGGATTGGAACACCTGAATCACATGATTTGGAGGGCGGGGACAATACTTTTGGCAATACAGTGTATATATATTGTAGAGGACTCCAGGAGTTTGTCCTGGATGGTAGATACATTTCTCCGATATTTGTGGTGTGGTCTCTTTAATGGAGACCATTGCAGAGACTACCAGGACTTTGGTCCCAAGGGGGTTAAATCCCAGATGAGGGAGGCTTAAATGGCAGCAGAGGGAAATTGACTGGTGTGTCAGGGAAGTGGAGAGAGAGACTCACAGGCTGTGTGGCAAGTGGGAGCTCTCAGACAAACTGAGATGGGCTGTTGATCCCCCAATGTGGCCTGCTTGGCACCCTTGTATGGAGGAGACTAACCCCCTGTATGGGACTGAAGATTGCAGTGAGCTTATGATTTAGCTTCTGAAACCAGCTTTTGGGACTGTTTATAGACTTTTGCTGAAGTAAGCTGTCTTTTGTTTTTCATGAACCAAATAAATGAACTGTTTTGCTTTTACCAAACTGGCTGGAGCTCGTTCCCAAGCTACCCCATATCAACATATCAATATATATATAATATCAACCACTGGGGACAAATATTATCATGCAGCCCCTGTGGGGGTAACGCTACACTAGTCACTGGCCACTGAACTGGATGCCTAAAGTTCTGCTGGTGTTGGGACCCCTACTGATATTGAAGAGATGAACAAAGAACAGTCACCACACGGCGGACATTAGCAGGAATAATTTTGGCACACAAGCACTATAAGGTGGCGGACAGGCCTTCAACCAATCCCAGACTATGGTTGGGGAAGAGAATGAGTCTTGGCCCCTGAGTTGTGAAAGGTAGCCTGCAGCTCTGGGTCACCTCTTCAGCTTGTAGGAGTCCTGAGCGCCCCTAGGAAGTAGGAACATGGAGACACACTGGAAGGAGAGGCCACCGGTGGTCACACACTGCAAGAGTAGCAGAGTTTAGTGACATGTGGCCCTGGGGGGTTTCAAGCACACTCACCTCAGATGCACCAACAATGGCCCGGGCTCACGGCAGCCAGACCCTCAGTCACTTTCTCGGGATCCTCAGCCCTGTTACTCCTGCAGATTGGGCCTGGGCTCAGCTCTCAGGTGCACTCTATGGGGGCCGAGAAAAGTGTCCACGGGTCCAAGCAGATGGGCACTTTTCCCGGCCCCCCCACGTGGGTCTCAAATTTGCCCACATGGGCCCAAGGTCTCCTCCAGGGTACAGCTGGCCAGCATGTGGGTCCCCAGAGACTGTCCTCTATTGGTTTTTGGGCAGGGCTTCACTTCCCACCAGCCTAGCCAATCATAATCATCCTTGGACTACCAGCCAATCAGTAGTCTGGGGGGTGTCCTCTTTGACTGTGATGGCAGCCAATCAGGGTATACAGTGTCTGTTTTCCTCTCTTTTCCTGCCTTTGCACCACCGGGAAGAGAATGAAAAGAGTTCCGTGCAGCACAGGATAAGCTCTGCCAGGCAAAATGTAACAAACGCTGCAACGCTTGAGGGTTAGTCTCTATGACCACCACGTCTGTCTCCTTAGTTACAGTATGATGACTGAGTGTAGTCACCCGTGGACAGGAAAAGTGCTATTCAAAGAATTACCAGGTGAAAAGAGAGCCTGAAATAAGAACATGAATGGATGGATGGATGAATGGATGGATAAGGCACCGACTACATCAGAGGGCTGGTAGCAGCAATATATTATATTTTTGTTTGGGTTTGGCTACCCTTTATACCACACACATATATACAGTGGGGATCGAAAGTTTGGGCACCCCAGCTAAAAATTTGTATTAATGTGCATAAAGAAGCCAAGGAAAGATGGAAAAATCTCCAAAAGGCATCAAATTACAGATTAGACATTCTTATAATATGTCAACAAAAGTTAGATTTTATTTCCATCATTTACACTTTCAAAATAACAGAAAACAAAAAAATGGCGTCTGCAAAAGTTTGGGCCCCCTACAGAATTTATAGCATGCACTGCCCCCTTTGCCAAGCTGAGACCTGCCAGTGTCATGGATTGTTCTCATTCATCGTCTGGGAAGACCAGGTGATGTCAATCTCAAAGGTTTTAAATGCCCCGACTCATCTGACCTTGCCCCAGCAATCAGCACCATGGGTTCTTCTAAGCAGTTGTCTAGAAAACTGAAACTGAAAATAGTTGATGCTCACAAAGCTGGAGAAGGCTATAAGAAGATAGCAAAGCGTTTTCAGATGTCAATATTCTCTGTTCGGAATGTCATTAATGTTGGTTATGTGTTAGAGAAGACACTGGTAGTGATAGCAGAATTCAGGCTTTACTTGTGTGGCTTAAGTTACAAACATACAGAGCACATTTCTCAGACATATTACAGACAGATTACTTCCTGAAGAGAACGAGAGACCAGAGGCAGTTCTGAAGGTGCATGAAGGCATAAGACAAAGCAAAGAAACCAGGGTATGTTTTTGCTGCAAAAAGGCCGGTCACCTGAAAAAGAACTGTTCAATCTGGAAAGCTGAGCAGCGAAAGCGGGAGCTACCCACAAGAGAAAGAGCTAAAGCGGTCATGAAAGAAAATGAAAGTGCATCATGGAGTGGTACTTTTAAAGTGACTCAGAATAGTACCTCACATGGATGGTACATTGATTCAGGGGCAACAAGTCACATGACAAGCGACAAGACATTCTTCACAGAAATTGATTTTAGTGTAAAAGATAAAGTCTTCCTAGCAAATGGGAAAAGTATTACAGCAGAAGGTAAAGGTCAGGGATTTCTGAACTGCAAAACGCCATCAGGGGGCAAGCAGAGCATCCTTCTAAAAAGAATGTTCTATATGTTCCAAGCCTAGAAGGAAGCCTCCTATCAGTTAAAACCCTTGCAAGCAATGGACTCACTGTCCAGTTCAGAGGTAATGAATGCACAATTCAAAATGGAAAGAAAATTTTAGCAAGAGGAAGTAATGTGTCTGTAACATGTCTGCTGTTATACAGTCTGCTGAAATGTGCTCTGTATGTTTGTAACTTAAGCCACACAAGTAAAGCCTGAATTCTGCTATCACTACCAGTGTCTTCTCTAACACATAACCAACAAAGAAATGGCAGTCATCAGGAACAGTGGAAGTTAAAGCAAGATCTGAAAGACCAAGAAAAATATCAGACAGAACAGCTCGCAGGATTGTGAGAAAAACAATTCAAAACCCACGTTTGACTGCACGATCCCTCCAGAAAGATCTGGCAGACACTGGAGTTGTGGTCACTATTCCACTATAAAGAGATACTTGTACAAATATGGTCTTCATGGAAGAGTCATCAGAAGAAAACCTCTTCTACGTCCTCACCACAAAAATCACCGTTTGAACTTTGCAAATGAACATATAGACAAGCCTGATGCATTTTGGAAACAAGTTCTGTGGACCGATGAGGTTAAAATTGAAATTTTTGGCAGGAATGAGCAAAGGTACGTTTGGAGAAGAAGGGGCACAGAATTGAATGAAAGAACCTCTGTCCAACTGTTAAGCATGGGGTTGGATCAATCATGCTTTGGGGTTGTGTTGCAGCCAGTGGCACAGGGAACATCTCACGAGTAGAAGGAAAAATGTATTCAATAAAATTTCAGCAAATTTTGGATGGTAACTTGATGCCATCTGTGAAAAAGCTGAAGTTAAAGAGAGGATGGCTTCTACAAATGGATAATGATCCTAAACACACCTCGAAATCCACGGGGGATTACATCAAGAGGCGTAAACTGAAGGTTTTGCCATGGCCTTCACAATCTCCTGACCTCAACATCATTGAAAATCTATGGATAGACCTTAAAAGAGCCGTGCGTGACAGACAGCCCAGAAATCTCAAAGAACTGGAAGACTTTTGTAAGGAAGAATGGGCAAAGATACCTCAAACAAGAATTGAAAGACTCTTGGCTGGCTACAAAAAGCGTTTACAAGCTGTGATACTTGCCAAAGGGGGCAGTACAAGATATTAACTCTGCAGGGGGCCCAAACTTTTGCAGACGCCATTTTTTTGTTTTCTGTTATTTTGAAAGTGTAAATGATGGAAATAAAATCTAACTTTTGTTGACATATTATAAGAATGTCTAATCTGTAATTTGATGCCTTTTGGAGATTTTTCCATCTTTCCTTGGCTTCTTTATGCACATTAATACACATTTTTAGCTGGGGTGCCCAAACTTTCGATACCCACTGTATATATATATATATATATATATATATATATATATATATATTAGAGAACACCTCGGTCTCCTGGACAATGCTTTATACCGGTTCTAAAGTCCAAACGTCTTCCCTTAATGCATTCCCTCTATTTGGGCAAAAAATGTTAAACTATCCTCCACCTCCCCCACCCCGGCCCAACCTGAACACTTACCTGTCCCCCCTGTGCAGTCTGGCGTTCTCCCAGGTCCAGCTCTTTTCCCTTCACACCCTGAACTCACAGGAGACTCAGGCAGCAATGGGATCATTGGCTCCTGCTGCTGCCAATCAATTAATGTGAGTAGGGAGTGGGGAGCATGGTTTAGACCCTCTGTGTTTGTTTATGGACACACACAGCCTGGCTCAGGTGCCTACCATAGCCCATGGCTTACAATGGGGGCGCAGGGAGAAGATGCTGATAGCACCGACGGGGGACGCGTTCAATGTTGTTGCACAGAGCAGGTACAGAGGAAACTCTTTTTTATTTTAATAAACATAATGGTAAGCTTTAGTATCAACATTGAGTCCAGCAACGTTTTAACCCCTCCCCCTCCTGAGGATTCCCCCCTTCCCCCTCTTGAGGATTCCCCCCCTTCCTGACCAGGACATTTTTTGTGTTACGGAGCTGCGTTACTTTAACTGACAATTGCGTGGTCATGCAACACTGCATCCAAATGAAATTTATATTTTTTTCCCCCACGAACTGAGATTTCTTTCAATGGTATTTGATTATCTGTGCAGTTTATATTTTTGCACTATGAAAAAAAAAAAGACCAACAATTTTTAGAAAAAAAAAAAATATTTTTGACTTTTTGCTATTAAACATGTCCAGCATAAAAAATGTAAAACTCTAATTTCATCATAAATTTAGGCGAAAATGTATTCTGCTCCATGTCTGCTGACAAAAATCCCAATACATGTAAATTAATTGGTTTACATGAAAGTTATAGTGTTTACAAATGGCGGGATATATAATGGGATCTTTTTTTTTATTAGTAATCAGCGACTTATAGCAGGACTGCGGCGGGCATTCTGACACTGGGGGGGGAACAGACTTGGTGTCACTGACATCCCCAGTGATCAGTGCTTATCAAAAGCACTGACACTGTACTAATGGCACTGGGCAGGAAGGGGTTAACATCTGGGGCCATCAAAGGGTTAACCGTGTGCTGTGTGTGTTTCACTGTAAGCATGCTGCTTTGTATGGCTCTGCTATGCCTACACGGAACTGCAAAAGCACGTATATATACAGTATACATATACACGCAATTTTGCACCCCGTGCCGCATTGTAGAAGTATTTCCACTATAGGGCAGCGTGGAATCGGTTAACCTCCTCAATACCGGGCACTGTGACCCCCTTCCTGCCAAGGCCAATTTTCAGGTTTCAGCGCTTTCACACTTTGAATGACAATTGCGCGGTCATACAACATTGTACCCAAACAAAATTTTTATCATTTTGTTCACACAACTAGAGCTTTCTTTTGGTGGTATTTAATCACCGCTGGGGTTTTTATTTTTTGCTAAATTAACAAAAAAAGAACAAAAATTTTGAAAAAATCCACCTTTTTCTTTGTTTCTGTTATAAAAGTTTGCAAATAAATAATTGTTCTTCACAAATTTAGGCCGAGATGTATTCTGCTACAATTCTTTGGGGAAAATAACCCAAATTAGTATTTATTATTTAGTCTGTAGGAAAGTTATAGAGTTCACAAACTATGGGATATATCTGATAATCGATCAATCCTGAAGTACTGACGAATCTAATTTCTTGAGGTCCAAGAATGTCAGAACAGTACAGATATCACCCAAATGTCAGGACGGTACAGATATCCCCCCAAATGTCAGAACGGTACAGATATCCCCCAAATGTGAGGACGGTACAGATATCCCCCAAATGTCAGGACGGTACAGATATCCCCCAAATGTCAGGACGGTACAGATATCCCCCAAATGTCAGGACAGTACAGATATCCCCCAAATGTCAGGACGGTACAGATATCCCCCCAAATGTCAGGACAGTACAGATATCCCCCCAAATGTCAGGACAGTACAGATATCCCCCAAATGTCAGGACGGTACAGATATCCCCCAAATGTCAGGACGCTACAGATATCCCCCAAATGTCAGGATGGTACAGATATCCCCCAAATGTCAGGACGCTACAGATATCCCCAAAATCTCAGAACGGTACAGATATCCCCCCAAATGTCAGGATGGTACAGATATCCCCCCAAATGTCAGGACGGTACAGATATCCTCCAAATGTCAGGACGGTACAGATATCTTCCAAATGTCAGGACGGTACAGATATCCCCAAAATGTCAGAACGGTACAGATATCCCCCCAAATGTCAGGACAGTACAGATATCCCCCAAAGGTCAGGACAGTACAGATATCCCCCAAAGGTCAGGACAGTACAGATATCCCCCAAAATGTCAGGACAGTACAGATATCCCCCAAATGTCAGGACGGTACAGATATCCCCCAAATGTCAGGATGCTACAGATATCCCCAAAATGTCAGAACGGTACAGATATCCCCCCAAATGTCAGGATGGTACAGATATCCCCCCAAATGTCAGGACAGTACAGATATCCCCCCAAATGTCAGGACAGTACAGATATCCCCCAAATGTCAGGACAGTACAGATATCCCCCAAATGTCAGGACGGTACAGATATCCCCCAAATGTCAGAACGCTACAGATATCCCCAAAATGTCAGAACGGTACAGATATCCCCCCAAATGTCAGGATGGTACAGATATCCCCCCAAATGTCAGGACAGTACAGATATCCCCGCAAATGTCAGGACAGTACAGATATCCCCCAAATGTCAGGACAGTACAGATATCCCCAAAATGTCAGGACAGTACAGATATCCCCCAAATGTCAGGACGTTACAGATATCCCCAAAATGTCAGAATGGTACAGATATCCCCCAAATGTCAGAACGGTACAGATATCCCCCCAAATGTCAGGACAGTACAGATATCCCCCCAAATGTCAGGACAGTACAGATATCCCCCAAATGTCAGGACGGTACAGATATCCTCCAAATGTCAGGACAGTACAGATATCCCCCCAAATGTCAGGACGCTACAGATATCCCCAAAATGTCAGGATGGTACAGATATCCCCCAAATGTCAGGACGGTACAAATCCCCCCAAATGTCAGAACGGTACAGATATCCCCCCAAATGTCAGGACGGTACAGATATCCCCCAAATGTCAGGACGGTACAGATATCCCCCAAATGTCAGGACGGTACAGATATCCCCCAAATGTCAGGACAGTACAGATATCCCCCAAAATGTCAGGACAGTACAAATCCCCCCAAATGTCAGGATGGTACAGGTATCCCCCAAATCACCCCCTTTTTGCAAAGTAGACAGTCCGAGGTATTTAATAAGAGGCATGGAGAGTTTATTGAAGTTGTAATTTTATTGTCATAATTTTTTAGAAAATGAAGAAATTTAAAAAATTATTTTCACAAATTGTTTTTTACATACTGTCATCAGTGCAGTACAGCGTCGTCATATAACTGGTGTGGCGGTGATCAGGAACATTGACTGGTGACAGTACAAAAAAAAAAGAATTTTTTAAAACATTTTTCAATTTTATTATTTTTTTTATTACATTTTTTTCTCTTTTTTTAAGATTTTTTTTCATATTGCACTATGATCAAAGTAGTATATTGTTACCATAGTAACATTGTACTACTGTACTTCCTGTTCTGTTAACCAATGAAAATGTGAAGAAAGCGAGACATTGGAAGATTTCCCCTCCTATTCCTCTTCTGGTGACAGTCCCAGGAACAGAGAGATTATGGGGGTTCTAATACCTCCACACTCTGATGTCAGGGAAATATAAATCGTCTCTGGGTACTAGGGGAGAGAACGGGGTATCAGCTCAGCCTAGGGGAGAGAACCCGGGTACAGGGGCAGACTGACCATTCGAGCACTCGGGCACTGCCCGAGGGCCCGGGGTCAGTAGGGGGCCCCATGAAATGCCCCTGGTACCTTTTTTATAGGCTTTTTTGAGTGTGGGCAAGGACACAGGGGCCCCATGATCCCCTATTGCCCGGGGGCCCCATGAGTTGTCAGTCTGCCCCTGCCCGGGTATCAGCTCAGCCTAGGGGAGAGAACCCGGGTATAGTTCAGCCTAGGGGAGAGAACCCGGGTATCAGCTCAGCCTAGGGGAGAGAACCCGGGTATCAGCTCAGCCTAGGGGAGAGAACCCGGGTATAGTCCAGCCCAGGGGAGAGAACCTGAGTATAGTCCAGCCTAGGGGAGAGAACCCGGGTATCAGCTCAGCCTAGGGGAGAGGACCCGGGTATAGTTCAGCCTAGAGGAGAGAACCCGAGTATCAGCTCAGCCTAGGGGAGAGAACCCGAGTATAGTCCAGCCCAGGGGAGAGAACCCGAGTATAGTCCAGCCTAGGGGAGTGAACCCGGGTATCAGCTCAGCCTAGGGGAGAGGACCCGGGTATAGTTCAGCCTAGGGGAGAGAACCTGGGTATTGTTCAGCCTGTTAGTCTTATCTGTTGTAAAGGACCTCTGGAGCTGCAGTTGGTCGGGAGACAAGCCATGTCTCACTGAGGAGGATTTTCTGACAATTATGGCAATGGTGGACAACTTGTGTATATCTTAGACATGGCTGACAGATTTCACATTTCATTGTAATCTCTGGGCTCAGGATTGTGGCTCAACAATCACATAAAAACATGCAGCCATGCCCTGAATGCCGTACTTTTCATTGCCAAGTCCACCACTCGGCACCTTCCCAGCCCTGAAGAAGGGGTACTCTCACGTTTGCACTGTGTGGACTTTCCCTGATAAGTGTCCAATTGTCCTTTGGAGCTCCTTTCTTTTTTCCATTTCAGGACTTCCCAGCAGCTAATCTCTCACAAACTAACCTCCTAACTGCCACCTTAACATCATTATTCCTGAGACTGTATATAAAAGGGTTGAGTAGTGGTGCAATGACGGTGTACATGACGGCCACCAGTCGGTCGTAGTCCATGATATAATCTGATTTTGGTTTCAGATATATAAAAATTCCAGAACCATAAAATATTGTGACAACAGTAAAATGAGACACACAGGTGGAGAATGCTTTCATTTGTCCGGAGCTTGAATGGATCTTCACTATGGTGGAGATAATCATTGAGTATGAGATTATAGTCAGCAGAAGAGAGCCCATGGTGACAACTCCACCAATAATAAAAGTGGAAAGTTCATTGATCCTGGTGTCCACTTCAACCAAGCTGAGCAATGGAGGGATATCACAAAAAAAGTAATTAATTTTGGTGGAAGCACAGAATGGTAAGGTGAAGGTAAGTGTGGTGTGTATAACTGAGTTAACTATTCCGATAATCCATGACCCAAACACATAGTTTGTACATGAAACTTTATTCATAATAACAGTGTACAGAAGTGGACGGCATATGGCATTATAGCGGTCATAGGCCATTGCTGCTAGAATATAACACTCTGTACTGCCCAGTAACATCAGAAAGTACAACTGTACAACACATCCGTGAAAGGATATGGTATTGTGCCCATGAAGAAAGTTGGACAACATGTTGGGGACAGTGGTGGAGATGTAACATATGTCCAGGAAAGAGAAGTTTGCCAGGAAGAAGTACATAGGAGTGTGGAGGATGGAGCTGTGGTGATAAGCAAAAATAATACATGCATTTCCAAGTAACGTCACAATATAAATACTGAAAAACATCACAAAAAATACACTTTGTAGACCAGGAATTTCAGAAAGGCCAACAAGCGTGAAATCTGTTGGTGGGGTGCAGTTTATCTGGCTCATCACACTACTTTGACCGTCTGGAAAGAAATTCTGGTCTTAGTTTCAGGTTAACTTAAAAAAAAAACTCAGTAAAATGCAGAACATTGTACTCATAGGTGGTGATGGGACCTCCAGACATCTTCAATAATTAGAGGGCTCTTTGTGGGAGAAGGTCTGGCTCCAATGGACCTGTTACTTCATGGAGACCTAACATGGGAAATAACTGAAGGGTTGCTCCGCCCAATGCTGTCATTTTAGTTCTATGGTGAGTGAAGCCCACTGGTCCTAATGATTCCCATCTCTGTTCCTGGTCAGCTGGGAGGAGGTGGACTAAGGGACGCTCTGGGCAAATCTTAAATTCCAGATGGTATCTGCTGAACATACGCCAAGAAGAGACACCCTGCTATCAGCGAAGGCAATATATGATGTGATGCAAGTCAAGACTTCTTTGTAATACAGGCAATATGTAACTTAGAAGGGATGTGACCAGACAGCCAAGTTAAAGAGACCCTGTCAGGAGAAAAATATAGGAGCTGCATTTGCCTTCTTTTTGAATGTTCAAGCTTAAAGCAGAGCTCCACCCAAAAGGGGAAGCTCCGCTTGTTTGCACCCTCCCCACCTCCACTTCCACATTTGGAACTATTTTGGGGGGGAGGGGGAGCGGATACCTGTTTTTGACAGGTTCCCGCTCCCACTTGTGGCTCAGTTCGGCCCAGCCTTCTTCCCCCTGCAGTCTTCTGGGACACCTCAGAGGTCCCAGAAGGCTACAAGGTCATTCACAAGGCGCAACGCCACTTGCACATGTGCAGTAGGTAAACCGCTGTGAAGTAGGAAAGGCTTCACTTCCACTTTCCCTTGATTGGTATGCCGGCGCCAGGAACCCGAAGGCGAGTGAAGAACTAGCCCAGGTGAGGATGGCACTGACCCCTGGACACGTAAGTGTCCTAATAGTAAAAGTCAGCAGCTACAGTACTTTTAGTTGCAGGATTTTAGTTTTTCGGGGACAGCCCGGAGCTCCTCTTTAAATGATTGTAAAGCCCCATCTTGAAAAAAAACCTTTCTGTTTAAAATAGAAATGAAAGGCAAAACATTTGTGTAAAGATCTCCACTCACCGGACACTATATCAGGTCCACCTGTTCAATGGCTTGGTAACACAAATTGCTAATCAGCCAATCACATGGCAGCGACTCAATGCATTTAGGCATCTAGACGTTCTGAAGACAACTTGCTGAAGTTCAAACTGAGCATCAGAATGGGGAAGAAAGAGAATTTAAGTGACTTTGAACATGGCATGGTTGATGGTGCCAGATGGGCTGGTCGGAGTATTTAAAAAAAACTGCTGATCTCCTGGGATTTTCCCACACAACCATCTCTAGGGTTTACAGAGAATGGTCCAAAAAGAGAAAATATCCAGTGAGGGGCAGTTGTGTGGAGGAATATGCCTTGTTGAGGTCAGAGGAGAATGGGCAGACTGGTTCCAGATGTTAGAAAGGCAACAGTAACTCCAATAACCACTCGTTACATCCGAGGTATGCAGAATACCATCTCTGAACGCACAACATGTCCAACCTTGAAGAAGTTGGGCTACAGCAGCAGAAGACCACACCGGGGGCCACTCCTGTCAGCTAAGAACAGGAAACGGAGGCTACAATTCACACAGGTTCACCAAAATTGGACAATAGAAGATTGGAAAAACATTGCCTGGTCTGATAAGTTTGGATTTCAGCTGCAACATTCAGATGGTGGGGTCAGAATTTGGCGTAAACAACATGAAAGCATGGATCCATCTGGCCTTGTATCAACGGTTCAGGCTGGTGGTGGGGGTGTCATGGTGTGGGGGATCCATCCTACCTTGTATCAATGGTTCAGGCTGGTGGTGTCATGGTGTGGGGGATCCATCCTACCTTGTATCAATGGTTCAGGCTGGTGGTGAGGGTGTCATGGTGTGGGGGATCCATCCTGCCTTGTATCCACGGTTCAGGCTGGTGGTGGTGGTGTCATGGTGTGGGGGATCCATCCTGCCTTGTATCAATGGTTCAGGCTGGTGGTGGTGGTGTCATGGTGTGGGGGATTCATCCTGCCTTGTATCAATGGTTCAGGCTGGTGGTGGTGGTGTCATGGTGTGAGGGATCCATCCTGCCTTGTATCAACGGTTCAGGCTGGTGGTGGGGGTGTCATGGTGTAGGGGATCCATCCTGCCTTGTACCCACGGTTCAGCCTGGTGGTGGTGGTGTCATGGTGTGGTGGATCCATCCTGCCTTGTATCAATGGTTCAGGCTGGTGGTGGTGGTGGTGTCATGGTGTGGGGGATCCATCCTGCCTTGTATCAATGGTTCAGGCTGGTGGTGGTGGTGTCATGGTGTGGGGGATCCATCCTGCCTTGTATCAATGGTTCAGGCTGGTGGTGGTGGTGTCATGGTGTGGTGGATCCATCCTGCCTTGTACCAACGGTTCAGGCTGGTGGTGGGGGTGTCATGGTGTGGGGGATCCATCCTGCCTTGTATCAATGGTGCAGGCTGGTGGTGGTGTCATGGTGTCATGGTGTGGGGATCCCTTCTGCCTTGTATCCATGGTTCATGGATGTGCAGCCCACAAATCTGCAGCAACTGCGTGATGCTAACATGACAATATGGACCAAAATCTCTGAGGAATGTTTCCAACATCTAATCTATTGCCACGAAGAATGAAGGCAAAAGGGGGTCCAAGCCGGGACTAGCAAAGTGGACCTGATAAAGTAGCCGGGGGGGGGGGGGGGGGAGTGTATAAAACATTATAAATACCTTTTTCCCCTTAGTTATAAGTGATCACATTCCCTGTGTTCTCAGCTGCATAGAGAGCTGTGGGAGGAGAAATGGCAGCACACTAGTCTTCACAGTAAATCGTTGTGCGGGGGAAGTGGAGGGTTTCAGCAAAAGTCTGATCATTGGAGGAGAGCAGGCAGAGTTCCAAGCACAGCTAGAGAACTGACAGCTGTGTTCTCATGCCTAGTGTGGTCAATTTTTAATAGGAAAGCAGAGGGACTAGCACTGTTTTGATACAAGCAAGGGTCTCAAAGACGCACATAAACCCTATTTAAAGTGTTACTAAACCCCGGACCCCACATTCACTATGTCCGCTCTCCCCGTACCCCGCATTCACTATGTCCGCTCTCCCCGGACCCCGCATTCACTATATCCGCTCTCCCCGGACCCCGCATTCACTATATCCGCTCTCCCCGGACCCCGCATTCACTATATCTGCTCTCCCCGGACCCCGCATTCACTATATCCCCTGCCCCGGACCCCGCATTCACTATGTCCGCTCTCCCCGGACCCCGCATTCACTATATCCGCTCTCCCCGGACCCCGCATTCACTATATCCGCTCTCCCCGGACCCCGCATTCACTATATCCGCTCTCCCCGGACCCCGCATTCACTATATCCGCTCTCCCCGGACCCCGCATTCACTATATGTGCTCTCCCCCAACCCAGCATTCACTATATCCTCTCCCCCCGGACCCCACATTCACTATATCTGCTCTCCCCGGACCCCACATTCACTATATCCTCTCCCTGGACCCCGCATTCACTATATCCACTCTCCCGGGACCCCGCATTCACTATATCCTCTCCCCCCGGACCCCTCATTCACTATATCAGCTCTCCCCGGACCTCGCATTCACTATATCCCCTCTCCCCGGACCCTGCATTCACTATATCCGCTCTCCCCGGACCCCGCATTCACTATAATTGCTCTCCCCGGACCCCGCATTCACTATATCCGCTCTCCCCGGACCCCGCATTCACTATATCCGCTCTCCCCGGACCCCGCATTCACTATATCCGCTCTCCCCGGACCCCGCATTCACCATATCCGCTCTCCCCGGACCCCGCATTCACTATATCCGCTCTCCCCGGACCCCGCATTCACTATATCCGCTCTCCCCGGACCCCGCATTCACTATATCCGCTCTCCCCGGACCCCGCATTCACTGTATCCGCTCTCCCCGGACCCCGCATTCACTATATCCGCTCTCCCCGGACCCCGCATTCACTATATCCACTCTCCCCCGACCCCGCATTCATTATATCTGGTCTCTCCAGACCCCGCATTCACTATACCCGATCTCCCCGGACCCCGCATTCACTGTATCTGCTCTCCCTGGACCCCGCATTCACTGATATTCACCCATACACATATATACATTCAGTCATGTCCGTATATTCACTCATACACTGATATTCACCAATACACGTCTATTCACCCATATGCTTACATTTGCCCATAATGAACACACATGTAATATCTCTTGGCCCCGCTGGCTGGGTGAACCTACAGAAGACGGTGGCAGTACTCTGCGGCGTTCAGTCCTTCTGTCTTCTGGGAAGTGATGATTTCTTTTGCTTTATATATTTTCTGTCTTTTGTTATCCGAGTTGAGAATCCTGCAGAGAATAGTTCTCCCCCCCCCCCAGGAAAGAGATAATTCTGTTCCATGAACACACAACTAGAATTCAGTAGGGAATGGTATTCATCTGAGGAGGTGGCAGGAACCAGATGCTCCGACCCGGTGAAGCCGCACCCGGCAATCATTCCTGACTGATGTCATTCCTTCAATAACTTTAGCTTTGTTGTTTAAGAATATATAAAGTTTTAATTGGACCGGTTGGATTGTTTTTTAGTTTTTGTTTGCTAAAGGCAGGTGCAATCTGTGTTCTCCACTGTCGGTGGCGCTCCACCCGAATGGTAACAGCCTGGAGAGGAAGTCCATGGGAAACATAGTTGCATAGTTACATAGTCAGTCTGGCTGAAAAGAGACATGTCCATCCAGTTCAACCATTAAAAAAAACCCCAAAAAACAAAAAATGTTTTCTCTATGGTTTTCTGGGTAAATGGAGCAGCAATCCAGTTGGCTATGCCGTGGCCATGCAATGCTTGGCGGCCATCTTGGGTCAGCAGAGTCTATTAAACCCATTCACACCTAAGGGTAAAACAAATCTTAATGCCTAAGCACAATTTTGCAACATTGACATGTGTTAGTAAAACCGTATATATCATCACAACTACTTTGTACATTCAGGTGGATTATACCACAATTGGGCTTTCATATGGTGGTGAATGGTAATGGATATCTCCTGATTTTTTTAATATCAAAGAAAAACTGGCCCAAAATAGTAAAAAAAAAAATATTTTTTTTAAATGTAGCTGTGTGCTTCTTGTTATTACCATAACCAACCACCAAAGAACAACTCAAAATAAATTTTCCAGCTCTTGGCGATCGCAGTGATACCATATATGTGTATGTCATTTGTTGTTTGTACCCAGAGTACAGCCCAGAAACAATAGTGCGCATTTTGTTTTTTTTTGGGGGGGGGGGGTTACCTAAAACACAGTGACACTGATACCAATTTAAAAAAAAAATAAAATCCTGACCTTTGACCCTGACCTTGACCCAAACACTAACCCTGGCACTGAACTAGATCAAACCTTCAGCTAGATATTTTTTCTTTCTTTTTTTTTTTTTAACAAACATTTTTTTTCTCTCTATGCCAGGAATGAGAGATAAAATGTATAATGGAATGTATACAAGGATACAATGTATCTCTCTCCTCCATTCATAGAGAGAGAAAAGAAAATCAAGGGGGCTGGGCTGTACAGTGACTGATCATTGTGATAGCCAATCAGAGGCTACCACAGCGATCATGTGAACCGGAATTCGGGATTTGAGTCTGGCCACAGATTCTCCATTGGATTTGGGTCTGGACTCTGACTGTGCCATTCTAACACATGAAGATGCTTTGATCTGAATCATTCCATTGTACCTTTGGATGGATGTTTCAGGTCGTTGTCCTGCTGGAAGGGGAACCTCCGCCTCGGTCTCAAGTCTTCTGCAGACTCTAATAGCTTTCCTTCTAAGATTGCCCTGTATTTGGCTCCATCCATCTTTCCATCAACTCTGACCAGCTTCCCTGTCCCTGCTGAAGAAAAGCATCCCCACCACATGATGCTGCCACTGCCATGTTTCTCGGTGGGGATGGTGTGTTCAGGTTGATGGGCGGTGTTAGTTTTCCGCCACACATAGCATTTTGCTTTTTGGCCGTAAAGTCCCATGTTGGTCTCCTCTGACCAGAGCCCCTTCTTCCACATGTTTGCTGTGTCCTCCACATGGCTTCTCA
The DNA here is from genome assembly GCF_062004578.1 of Staurois parvus. Lineage (NCBI taxonomy): Eukaryota > Metazoa > Chordata > Amphibia > Anura > Ranidae > Staurois > Staurois parvus. The sequence continues at coordinate 159,311 of NW_028319429.1, forward strand.
CAAACTGCAAACTGGACTTCTTATAGCTTTCTTCCAACAATGGCTTTCTTCTTGCCACTCTTCCATAAAGGACAGATTTGTGGAGTGATGACTAATAGTTGTCCTATGGACAGATTCTCCCATCTGAGCTGGGGATCTCTGCAGTTCCTCCAGAGTTCCCATGAGCCTCTTGGCTGCTTCTCTGATGAATGCTCTCCTTGCCCGGCTGGTCAGTTTAGGTGGACGGCCATGTCTTGGTAGGTTGGCAGTTGCGCCATACTCTTCCCATTTTCGGATGATGGATTGAACAATGCTCCGTGAGATGGTCAAAGCTTTGGAGATTTCTTTTATAACATAACCCTGCTACTTCTCCACAACTTTATCCCTGACCTGTCTGGTGTGTTCCTTGGCCTTCATGATGCTGTTTGTTCACTAATGTTCTCTAACAAACCTCTGAGGGCTTCACAGAACAGCTGGATTTTTACTGAGATTACATTACACACAGGGGGATTCTATTTACTAATCAGGTGACTTCTGAAGGCAATTGGTTCCACTAGATTTTAGTTAGGGGTATAAGAGTAAAGGAGGCCATAATTCTAAAGGGTGCCTTGACTGAAAAAAGGTTGAGAACCACTGCCCTAGACTGTGCGATGCTGTACCATATACTAATACTCCACTAGTGTATGGTAGCGACAAAAGCGGTCCTTGAGGCAGAGACCACATTGGCAAGGACGGGAGGGACAAAAACACGGGTGTCACGTCATATTCCAGGTGTCTGCTACAGACACAACATGACTTTGGGGTGTCCTTTGGGTTGAGGTACCAAAGAGTACATCAGGAAAATGCCTCTCATGCAGCAGGCTCACTGCATCTGTGTTGGGGGTTTGGGGTACAGCACCTTCTGGATACAAAAGCCATGATGATCTCTTCCTGAAATTTTAGGAAGGATCCACTTCATCCAGTTGCTTTGTAAAGCACAAAAGTGTTGTACAGAGCCAATTGAAATAAATAAACACCTTTTTGTACCAGTGTTGAGCTTTCTGGGAAATAAAGTTCATCATTTGGTCATTAAAGTCCACCCCTCCCATGTTAAGGTTATAATCATGGACACGGGATTCTCGACAACGCCAGATACCGTGCTAATTTGGACTGTTGTTTCTGCGTGAATGGAATACAGGATGAAAACATCCCATTTGTCCTTCCACTTCCACTTCCGCGAGCAATTCATCATTTCTCAAGCAGACTTTCTCCCCCTTTCAAAGTTGGGTATTTATAAGCCTTTGGTGGAAGCCCCGGCAATTAGGTCACACGGTGCCACATGAGCCAATTCCAAGATTGTACAAATGTATAAATAGTGGCACACTTTTATAGAAATTGTCCACGTATAAGTGGTACCCCATATGGAAAAAGGGTGACACCAAGTCCCAAACTATCTTGCCACTGCTCTCCATGTAGTCTGGGCAGTCGGGGGGGCTCTGCTTCACTGTCTCTTTCCTCATAAACCCTACAATTGTATGTATAGCCTGTGTCCCTCTCACAGAGCTCATACAACTTAACCCCATATCTGGCATGCTTGCTGGGGAGGTACTGCTTGAATAGAAGGTGGCCAGGAAAGTGAACGAGGGACTCATAGACGCAGATGTTTTGCTGGGGCGTATACACATCTGCAAATTTCTCAATGAGGTGGTTTATGAAGGGCCGAATTTTGTAGAGCCTGTCATGTTCATGGTCACCCCGAGGATGAGAGTGTGTTATCACTGAAATGCATAAATTGCATTATATTCTCATATCTATTCCTGGCCATGGTAGCAGAGAAAATGGGCATATGATGAATCTGGTCTGTGGACCAATACAGCCGAAATTCCTTCTTTTTTTGTAATGCCCATGTTAAAGGTTAGGCCCATAAAAATGTTAAATTTGAAAACCTAGATTGTTTTCCATGCGAATTGTCTGGCAAGAGCTGGATTTGGGTTGGTGGCAATGTATTATTGATCAATAAATTGCTTTGTCCCACAATCAATCCATACAAATCTTCTGTGAAAAACAGCTCCAATAAAAAGGGGAGAAGTTAAATTTGCTGTTTCCACCTGAATTCCAGGTTGGGCAGTGAGTGAGGGAAGTACAGGGGCTGCAGAATTTGTGGGCTGCCAATCAGGATTTCCAAGCACGTCCGGAAGGACACTTGGGGCTCTACGGGCCTGTGTGTGAATTCTTGGTGGTTGCAGGACAATACTTGCACTCACCACCACACCAGCTTGTACTGCACTTATGGGACTCACCACGTCACCAAGTGATACTGCAGTGCTGGTATGTGAAAGACCAGGATGTACTAGGCCGCTGGTGCTTGCCAGCTCACCAAAAGGTAGTGTGGCACTAGTACTGGCACTCTGCTGCCTATGAGACAAGTAATTGCAATTCTAGGATTTCAGCTACATGTCGGGTACGCTTGATCTTAACAGGAACCTCTTATCCATCATCTGAGCTACCTGACGGGGTCCCTCTGCATTCTACAGGATTGTATTCTGAGGCGGATTCTGTCAGAGGCTTCCCCTTCACTCTCATCTAACATGCTCAGAATCCTGTAGGTCTCCTCACTAGTGTACCTCTTTCGGGACATTTTGGGCTCTAAATTTACAGGTACCTAGTGCGACTCACGAGAAAAAGAGCACCTACTATGATATGCGTATAGGCGAAGCCAGGCGTGAGGATGCTGAGACCAGAAGTGACTCGAGGGCTGGAGCTGTCAGAAATTTATGCTTGTGATATTTTATTAAATGTGAGTGTTATTTTAGTTCAATAAATGGTATTATCTTAAATACTATACTATGGGGATGCCCTTGTTAGTGTGAGCCTACCACAGAAAATGGAGACCGCACATTTACAGGGTCATGCCAACAGCAATTTGAGTGCTCTCCACAGAGGATGCAGGACGGGACACCAGCATAAGGAGAGGCCATATACATGAGAGGCACCAATCCAAGGATCCCAGATAAGGGGAAAAAGCGTATATGACCTGGAAGAGGACAGCATTGAATGGTGGTGGCCAACACAATCTTTGTATGCTCTAATGCTGACACAGCAGGTGGAACACAGACACTTTGGAGAAAATAGATGCATATTTTATGAATTTATGGACATTTTTTGATTATGTATTTCTGTTCATTTCACTATAGGCTGATGAGCACAGATATTTCTGAATTGATTAATGCTTGATATGAAAGTATTGATGGTTATTCATTGGATTGAGTAATATTAAGTTGGTTATTTAGTTATTTGTCACTTGTCATTTCGAGAGTATATACACAGGGAGAAGCAGCAATACACACATTGGGATAGCTATGTCCAGAGATCCAGAAGATGGTGCCCTGGACCTGGTAACATCATACAAGTTGTATGGTGGGAACTCTTGTGCTTTCCTCAAGGGCCCCAACTTTGTCAACCAACATTTTGGTTTTCATTCTTCAGTGGGATAAAACGGGGACTGTTAAAGCAAGTTAGGACTGTCTTTGTATGCTGTTGCTGGGTAAATACAGAGTTCTGATAGAATACTGCCGGTGTTTATCCATATCTCTGAGTAACATTTTTGTCTACTTGATTGTTTGTAGACATACACTTCTACTCCTCGCTTCTTTTAGGCTATGCTTGGCCTAATGAATTCTTTGAAATACCTTAAGGTGTGTTGGTAAATGCTGGGGGAAGGAGGTGCGTCATCTTCAGGTGTGCAGAAAAATCCGAAAACAATTCAGGCGCTCCTCTGGGGGGAGCACTGCATCAGTAGGAATCATTTAGGCATCCCATGATGGGAAAGCAAACAAGTCAACACACTCTAGTGTGGACATAGTAGTCAGTGCTGTTGCAGAACCTCAAAATCTTCGAGGAAGTCCATAAGCCCCCCTTGAATGAGACAGGTTTAAGCTAGCCATACATTGATTGTCATTTGGCAGGGACCTGAATTTTGATCCAAGTATGGCTGATCGGTGTATTCTGACAGTGGGGGAGTCCCACAATAACACAGCAGGGAGGAATCCCCAATACACATCAAATGGCTGAATGACAAAACTCAACCATGCATGGCCAGCTTTAGGAGGGAGGAGTGCAATACTCACTTTAGGAGGGAGGAGTGCAATACTCAGGCAAACTAGGTGGCCACCTAGAGCGCACTGCCACCTAGGGGACCCTGGGAACAGCACAGGCTGGCACTCTCTCTGTGTGGGACACCGCCCATGTCATCAATCAGCTGAGGCAAGGGGCGGCAGAGGGGAGGAAGAGAGGACAGAGGAAGATGCCGGGAGTCTGGGGCCAGTGTAACAGCTGCGCTGCAGCTTCTTCCAGTGTTCCTCTCAGACTCAGTCCCTTACTGCAATCTGGCTGGCGACTGCTGATTACTGTGGAGTTCCAGCTATTTTCTTCCCGTTCATCAGCAGAGGCAGAACTTTGCCTGCGGAGGAAGGTAATATCTGACTCTGATGCCTTGTACTATCCAATACTGATGCCTTGTACTATCCACTATCCTTGTACTATACAATAATAATTATTGATAGAGTGCGATACTATCAATAATCTCCGGAAAAAAAAAATAGCAGGGGTAAAATAAAAAGGTATTATAGGAGGACATACTGTATATCCTAGGCTATGGGTAGCCTAGATAATTTATGCTCATATATATCCAGGGCTGGTGCTTCCACCAGGCAAACTAGGTGGCCACCTAGAGCGCACTGCCACCTAGGGGAGCCTGGGCACAGCACAGGCTGGCACTCTCTCTGTGTGGGACACCGTCCATGTCATGAATCAGCTGAGGCAAGGGGCGGCAGAAGGGAGGAAGAGAGGACAGAGGAAGATGCCGGGTGTCTGGGGCCAGTGTAACAGCTGCGCTGCAGCTTCTTCCAGTGTTCCTCTCAGACTCAGTCCCTTACTACAATCTGGCTGGCGACTGCTGATTACTGTGGAGTTCCAGCCATTCTTTTCCCATTCATCAGCAGAGGCAGAACTTTGCCTGCGGAGGAAGGTAATATCTGACTCTGATGCCTTGTGTCTGTGTGAGCGTAACCCGGCTGGCCATCTATCACATGTGCAAGGTGTCAGTGAGTGATGACATCATCACAATCCCACAGCCTGTTCTTCTAGTGCCTGCTGATCTGTGTCAGTGTTGGTGGTGGTGTGTTGTGTCGGATCTGTCACTGTGTGGGTTCGTTCAGTTCAGCTGCCTGCTGTCACAGCATTTTATCTCCCCCCATTGCCTGGGGAATTCCAGCCTGGGATCTGTCAGAGTGTGGACCCATCATCCTCCACTCACTGCAACTGTCACCCTGCCACTCCCAGCCACAGATACAGTCCATCTGGGACACTGATTTTGTCTTTAATATTGGTGCTGGTGGCATCTTATGGCACTTTTATTTTGAAAATTAAAAGAAATGTAGCAGTTTCATGTTTTGTTGATTTAATATTATCTACAGTTTTGAAAAAAAAATTTTTTTGTTTTTTTTGGGGGGGAGGGGGGCGCAAGTAGCGAGTCTTGTGAAGGGGCACAAAAAGGTCTAGCACTGGCCCTGTTTACATCAGTGTAGAGAAAATCGAGAAAAAGCAATGTAGCAGGCTCCTTGTACAAGAGGATTCAGAAGGAATCACATGTTCAGCAGTCGGTCCTTCCTCTCCCTCCCCTATTTGTAAAACCTGGGCATTCTGCCAAGTTCATGACTCATCCACTACACAGCAAAGGACGCGGGGGGGGGGGGGAGGGAGCAGGAAGTGAAGGGGAGAGGGGAGAGACACGAGGCTGGAGAAAAGACAGGGACACGTGGAGCCCGTCCAAGCAGAGGAGGAGGCACTACAGCACCCAGCGCGGATAGAGGGACCCTGCTCTGTGTTCAGAGTCTGGTGAGCTGTCCCACTGGAGAGAGTAAGACACACCATTTACACTTTGCATATAGACTGGGACATCCGCTCCCCACTTCTGGGATCTCACCCATTCGGGGCCCTGTGCAAGCCACAGATCCCCCTGCCTGCTTTGCCCCTCACCACCAGTGTAATTGAGACTGTCTGCCCCGGGGACTGACACATACTGGGAGATTGCATCCTGCGACTGATCCTGGTCTGGGGGTGCTCTGTGTTGCTTCTAGACACTGAGGTTGGACCCTCTCAGCCCAGAAACCTAGTGAAATCTGATGTAACCCACACCAGCTGAAACTCCAAAGAAGCCTTCAGCTGCTATTTACTTCATTGTAAGGACTAAACGTGCACCAACTAGAGCTCCACCGTTACCAGGACTGAAGTGGTGGAATCTGGGAAGCTTAGTAGCTTTATTAGAGGTACCTCTTTATTGCATTCTGTTCTGACTCTGAGGTGATTTTTGGCTAACGCCCCTCAGAAGCAGAATCATACCCCGGTGTGGGTAATACATTTCATTGATAGAGCATAAGTAAGTTTATTTGTTTGATATCAGTTGTATTCTGCTTAAAGTGCGACTCTGCCATCCGGAGACTCTTGGCTGTGAAGCCCTCTAGTGGCAGACCACATTTACTGCTTTGCATAAAAGAAGAAAAGTAAGTTTTGAAGTTGAAAGGGGAACCCCACCCCTCTACACTGCATTTCATTCTCCATAAAATTGTTCTTGTTTCATTTAACCCTGTGTCAGCAAATTTCTTGGCGGGGTATTCGCTATTCATTACCAGTTGTGCCAGAAGGATTGGGTTTTCTTAGGGTTGGATCCATTGAGCGCAGGACCCATAATATATTCCAGCTTGTCCCAAGGGGCAGTGCTACACGTGGGGGCTCGTCCGGGATACTTGCTGCTCAATTATCCAACAACCACTCAAGCAGTGCCCTATACCAACTCCTAAGATGGACGTCGTAGCCGTGACCAAGTGGTGCAGCAGGGAAAATGCTTGCCCAGAACAGAGTGTAGTGGTCGAGTTCCCCAGAGAAATGGGGACCGAAGAACAGATTACCAAGATAGTGAATGCACTACCCACAGAGGGAAAGAAAACGTGCGTGATAGATGTGATACCCGCCTCAGACACCACCCTGGCATATGCCCTGCTAGAGTGGAAGAAGGGGATCCCTGACAGTTTCCAAGGAGCCAATATCCAAATAGAGGATGGGACAAGGCTCCAGTTACTTCAGTTGAACACCCCCGGGCCTAGTTGTGCAAAACCTGAGAGGGAAGAACCCCTGTCCCAGACACCTCTAGCCACCATAGGCCCAGAATTCCTCACTGCATTGGGGGACTTCATGTTAAAATGCCGCAAAGACCCCTCTCCATACACAGGGATGAAGCTTCGATTCTTCTCAGGTAGGCAACCAATACCTAGCGAGGAGGATGGCTTTGAAGAGTGGCTAGACCAAGCCATGCAAGCACTAAGTGAATGGGACATTCCTGAGGCCCACAAGAAACAGAGGATTACGGAGAGCCTAAGGGGCCCTGCATTGGAGGCCATTCGCAACCTAAAACTTAGCAAACAGGATTGCACTGCTCAGGGCTATCTAGATATTTTACAAGATGTATTTGGGCGTATTGAAAAGGCTTCAGACCTCATCTATCAGCTAGAGCATACCTACCAAAATGAAGGGGAGAAACTCTCCAGTTACATGGGATGTCTAGACAAGATAATACACCAAATTCTGCTAAAAAGGGGAATAGGCCCTGAAAGAGTAGATGAGGTTCGGGCACAACAAGTCCTACGGGGAGCCAGGCCCCTAGACCCTATTGCCATTTTATTACGAACTCGGCGAGATGGTGGCCTCCTGAACTATCCAGACTTGATCTGGACTGTGAGAGAGGAGGAAGCCATGTTGGATGACAAAGAGAGACAGTCAGACTCTGTTGTAGGGGTCCGGGTAGTCAATGTGGGAGGTGACACCCCTGAAGTTGAACTCCTTAAGACTCCCCAATTAATGGAGATGGTGACCTTACTAATGGCGGGACCATCGGGTTTAGCGAGAGAGACGAGAGCAGTTTCTGAAAACCTGTCAGGAGTTGCCCCAACGCAAGCAACTAGTCCCACCATTCAAATGACCTGCTTTAATTGTGGAGGGACCGGACATGTCAGGAGAGTCTGTCCGAGCCCCAGGAAGCCTGAAGCTAAGCGCCAAAAACCAGCTGAAAACTTCAGAGGGCCCTGGTGAAGGAGCAACCCAAGGACCCCACCACCGCAGCTAGCTCCACTCAACCAAGTAAAAGGGGGGCGAGGAGAAAATCTGGTCCTATCCAGAAGGACCCCACCATCCCTTACAAACAGCCTAGGGAAAATGCCACTTCACCTCAGGGAGTAAGTGCACACCTCAAACCTGGGAGTCAACCACGGCTTAGGCCGAGCCAAAACTCCCCCAGGAGGGGAGTAAGGATAAGAACTGCAGAACAGAAGAAGACGGCTACCTGTTCACCACTCCCTGAGAATTTAGTGGGACCCTCCCCTGTCGTCCCGATTCAGGTAGAAGGGATTTATACCAGGGCTCTTCTGGACACCGGAGCCCAAGTAACCCTTCTGTACCAAGACTTCTATGACAAGCATCTGAAGCATTTGCCCTTGCAGAAGCTGGAAGATCTGGAAATATGGGGCATAGGAACCCAGAAGTTTCCCTATGATGGTTACCTATCGGTCAGACTAACTTTTGATCCTTCCATGACAGGGAAGGCTGAGACTTTCGAAGCCTTAGCCGTCATCTGTCCCCGGCCGCCTGGGGCCAATAGGAGTCCCCTAATCATAGGGACCAACACCAATCTTGTCAGAAGGCTGTTGGCGCCATTGGTCGAAGAGCCCAATGATCAACCCACTTCTGTACATCCCATGCTGAGGCAAGCATATCAGCGCCTGGTACAAGAGAGGAGAGCCCCAGCGGAAAGAATAGGGAAGATATGGCGCCTGGATCAACATGAGAAGGTGCTACAACCCGGAGAGGTGGCATGTTTACAGGCATCAAATTGACCTGGAAGCAGCCAGGCCCCTTCATTGTCCTTGAGGCTGGTGGCTGTGAAGAGAACACAGGAGTGGAGATCCTCCCAGAGGTAGTGTCAACAAAAGCGCTACAGAGGAGCCACGGAAAGGTTTCGGTCAGTGTTCATAACCCAACTGCTGCCCCAGTGAAAATCCCAGCTCGGGTGCTGTTAGGACATGTGGATCCTGCAATCCCAATCCTGCCCACTGAGCTAGGGGACGGAAGAGAGAAAGAAATCCCTGTCGATGTGTTTTACCCAAGGAACACCCCCCTTTCCCCGGAATGGAAAGAGAGAGCGAAGAATCAACTCCTAAGGTGGCGGGCTGCATTCTCCAGAAGTGAGTTCGATGTGCGGTGTGCAGAGAGTGCCCATCATCGGATCCGGCTTCGAGAAGACGCCCCATTCAGGGAAAGGGTTCAACGAGTTCCATTGGGAGATTTGGAAGACCTGCGTGAGCAACTGGCAGAGTTGAAGAGGACAGGCATCATCAGAGAGTCCCGAAGCCCATACGCCTCTCCGATAGTGGTGGTCCGGAAGAAGAATGGATCTTTAAGATTGTGCATCGACTACCGGACGCTAAACCGAAGAACTGTTCCTGATCAGTATACCACCCCCAGGATAGAGGATGCTTTGCAAAGTCTATCAGGGGCAAAGTGGTTCAGTGTGCTGGACCTGAAGAATGGGTATTACCAGATCCCCATGCACCCGGAAGACCGAGAAAAGACCGCGTTCATAACCCCAATAGTGTTCTTTGAATTTGACCGGATGCCTCAAGGTTTCTGCAACTCTCCAGCCACCTTTCAAAGGCTGATGGAGAAGACGGTGGGTGACATGAATTTAATTGAAGTACTGGTATACTTGGACGACATCATTGTGTTTGGGAAGACCCTGGAGGAACATGAGGAGAGATTGGAGAAGGTGCTCAAGAGACTTCATGATGAGGGACTGAAGTTGTCTTTGGAGAAGTGCCAGTTTTACCAACCCTCGGTCAATTACCTGGGTCATATCGTATCTGCCGACGGAGTGGCCACTGACCCCAAGAAGCTGGAAGCTGTCACCTCATGGCTGAGGCCCACAAATGTCACAGAGCTCAGATCTTTCCTGGGGTTTTGCTCCTATTATCGCAGATTCGTCCAGGGCTTCGCTCGGATAGCCCGCCCACTCAATGAACTGCTCAGAAACGAAGAAGACAATGATGATGCAGACCTTTCTAGACCTGCGAAGCTAGCAGTGGGACCCAGGAGGCCTAGGGAATCTATTCAAGGACAATGGACAACCCAGTGTAAAGAGGCCTTTGAACGGCTGAAAAAGAGTCTAACCACCGCCCCAATCCTGGCCTATGCAGACCCAGCCAAGCCGTACGAATTGCATGTGGATGCAAGTAGAGATGGGTTAGGGGGAGTCCTCTATCAAAAACAGAATGGATGCTTGCGACCTGTCGCCTATGTGAGCCGGGGTTTGGCGTCCGCTGAGAGGAACTATCCCACCCACAAGCTTGAATTCTTGGCCTTGAAGTGGGCAGTAGTGGACAAACTTTGAGATTACCTATATGGAGCAGAATTCGTGATAAAAACAGATAATAACCCCCTCACATACATTCTCACTACAGCTAAGCTGGATGCTACTGGCCACAGGTGGTTAGCTGCCTTATCGGAGTTCACTTTCAGCCTCAGTTATCGGCCAGGGATTGGAAATAGGGATGCAGATGCCTTATCCCGAAGACCTCACTGTTCCAAGGATTCCCCAGAAGAGTAGACTCAGGTGCCCTCTGAAGGGGTACGAGCCTTATGCTAAGGAGTGGAACAACGAACAAGAGGTGGGTCCAGGGCAGAAGACATTGGGATTTTGGCATCTGGCGTTCCCAGGTGTTATTGCAATGTCACCCAGGTTGGGGGTGAAGGCCTGCCCAAGCTTTCCAGGAAGGATCTGCGAAGAGATCAGTTGGAAGACCCCCTCTGCGGCCTAGTGGAGTAAGCATGTAGCAGCCATCGTACATGCCTACAATAGCACTGCCAACGACGCTACAGGATACTCTCATTACCGGCTGATGTTCGGCCGGGAAGCCCGACTGCCAGTAGACTTGGCTTTTGGAACCTCTGTAGACCATACCTCTGCAGCTTCCCATAGAGGATATGTGGATCGCCTAAGGAAAAGCCTGAAGATTGCTTATGAGAAGGCTCAAGCCACCTCAGACGCCAGGGGACAGAGAAACAAAGAGAACTTTGATCTCAGAGTGCGAGTACAGGATTTACAATCTGGAGACAGAGTCTTACTGAGAAATCTGGGCATCCCTGGAAAACACAAGTTGGCGAATAGGTGGCGATCAGAGCCCTATGTCATCTGCAAACAATTGCCTGGATTGCCAGTTTACCAGGTTCAACCGGAAAAGGGTGTTGGCCCACTCAAAACCTGGCAACGCAACCACCTTTTGCCTTTGTCAGATGCAGTCCGTCTACCATCACAATCTGATCCACAGTCTACCCCCTCAACTTCTAAGAGGACTAGACCTGTGACCAGGTCTCAACCCACACCACCTCCTGCAGATGAAGAGGACAGTGAGAGTGAGGAGGTAGGGACAGATTTGCTGTGGCCATCTGACATTTCCGAACCCACCATTCCTTCTTCCACTGGAGTGACTGACGTAGTTCCTCTTAGGCCAGAGGCTCCTGAATTTGTGCCTCAGGCCCAACCTGCAGAAGACTTGCAAGAGCCTGAGCCTTCTCTACCCGAGTTAGAACCTGAAGACTGGTGGTCCATTGTTGATGAGGGAGAAGACGTGGAGGAAGCTGAACTGGGAGAGACAGAGAGCGTCGAGCAAGAAGCGAGGGTTGAGTCAGTAGTGTCAGAACCAACATCGGAAGCAACGCCAGAACCATTGCTAGAGCCCAGGGAACAGAGAGAGCGTAGAGTTATTCAACCCCCAAAAAGACTGACATATGATGTGTTGGGTGAAAACTCTGAAGAAGTAGTACATGCTTCTCAAAGGACTCTTGTGACGCCTGGTACTCCTACAGCAGTTTCGGTAGAGAACAGCCCCAACTCAGCCTCTGGCACATCTGGTTGGGTCATTCCCATTAGTGTGGCCTATGGGCAGGACAACCCTCACTCTGCTACATGGTGGGAGGTTCCTCTGCCAGATTCTTATGCAAGTGTTAATAATTTAATTTCCTGTGTGTACTAACTTTGCTTTCTCTCCGCGTGTATATGAAAAGCATGTAACAGGTTGCTTTTACTGCTGTCTTTGGAGGACCAAAGCTTCTCTGGTGGGGGGAGTGTGTAGCAGGCTCCTTGTACAAGAGGATTCAGAAGGAATCACATGTTCAGCAGTCGGTCCTTCCTCTCCCTCCCCTATTTGTAAAACCTGGGCATTCTGCCAAGTTCATGACTCATCCACTACACAGAAAAGGACGCTGGGGGGGGGGAAGCAGAAAGTGAAGGGGAGAGGGGAGAGACACGAGGCTGGAGAAAAGACAGGGACACGTGGAGCCCGTCCAAGGAGAGGAGGAGGTACTACAGCACCCAGCGCGGATAGAGGGACCCTGCTGTGTGTTCAGAGTCTGGAGAGCTGTCCCACTGGAGAGAGTAAGACACACCATTTACACTTTGCATAAGTTTATTTGTTTGATATCAGTTGTATTTTGCTTAAAGTGCGACTCTGCCATCAGGAGATTTTTGGCTGTGAAGCCCTCTAGTGGCAGACCAAATTTAATGCATTGCACAAAGAAGAAAAGTAAGTTTTGAAGTTGAAAGGGGAACTCCACCCCTCTACACTGCATTTCATTCTCCATAAAATTGTTCTTGTTTCATTTAACCCTGTGTCAGCAAATTTCTTGGCGGGGTATTTGATATTCATTACCAGTTGTGCCAGAGGGATTGGGTTGGCTTAGTGTAATATTAATTTTTAATATCCAAACTTTAATTCGGTCTTTAGTAGTTCTGAAATATATGCCTGGCATTTGAATACCCTCTTAATTGGATGTGAATGTGAGGTTTTGCATTTTGGTGGTCACAGATGTGAATTATTTGTGTCTGAGCAAAGTTAATCAGTAAGAGGTTTAAAGTCATGTTTTTCTTTAAAACTACTCTATGTAACGTATACTATGTTTTGAATTCTTATAATGAGTCTGAGAGTTCAAATTTTAGTCATAAATCATGTATTCAGACAGTTGTATGTAACATAAGAACTTCAGAGACCTCTTTCAGAGTCTGCATGTCAATCAGGATAATGACTTGGTGGTTTGAATAGGAACACATGTTTCAGTTAAGCTGGGAGTGACTATGGGAGTGTTTAAGGAGCCCGCGGATTTGAAACAAAGCTTAATGGGAGGACTTAATTTCTCATGCATTTTAAGTATGCAGCTTTTCAAAGAACGAGGGTCAGATGCTTCTTAGCCACTCTACACTACACTTCATTCAGACATACCTACACTTCAGACACTTACACAAAGAAAGCACATGGCAAGAGGTTAACAAAGAACAAAGAAAGCACATGTTCACTTCTTAAACTAGGCCTGAAAATCTTCTATTTAAGCTATTCAAAGGAACTACATTTTTTTCTAATATTCAAGGAACAAGCAACTTATATTCTTTATTTTTATTTCATTTTAAGCTACATATATCTGAATTTACTGTTTTTTTATTGACTTTGTATTTTTGGTGTGTGATCAAATAAAGTCACACTGCTTATACTGACCTGGCTTCCATAAGGATTTCTTCCCACAACCATCTACAAGAATCTAGAAATATTAATAGAGTTTTTTCATAACTCTGGAAATCTAACATTATTGGCGAGTGCCAGCCATTCGATTTTTCCACGTTTTTTCAATTTATCCTCGCTTCTTCAGAGGGGATTGAGATGAACTATTTCTATTGATTAAGCTTCGGAAAGATTGCAGAACCTGGAACGGAAAACGTTGGTTGTGGAGATCTGAGGATTCAAGTGGTGACCAGAAAAGTTCCTAAGCCAGGACAAAAGAGGAAACTTACTACATTCGGTGAGTAGAAAAATGGAATTTATTGATTCATTAGCTAATGAAAGTAAATTGGAATTTCAAGGTTTAGCTAGCCATGCTTCTGATACTGGTTTATGGAAAGCTATGTATGATCAATGTATGCAGGCTAATGTTGATATTGATAGCTCTAGATTTACGTTTAATAAGATGAAAAGAAAATTGCGTAACATTATGAAGCTAGTTAGAGTTTTCAATTCTATGGTGTTTGAATTGCCAGAGAAAAATGTGGTTTGTGTTGTTAAGACAGATAGCAAAAATGTCTTACAGAGTACAGACATGCAGGATACTGTTGAATCCAATTGTGCAAACTGTGAAACTTTTTGTACCTATATTGAACATCTTGAGCAAGAAATTGAATCTCAAAATGTTGCAATATTAAGAAATAAGAAAATAGCTGTGGTATCTAAGAAAAAACAATCAGACAGCGCCCAGTCCTCATATATCCCGGACTCACCCAGGGGTACTGATGAAGTAGGCAGTGAGGCTAATGTACAGAGAGAGAAATTACTTGCTAGAGCATCTAAGTTGAAGTTACAGATTCAGGATCAGTTAATGAAAATATTGAAGGATATACCAGCACATAACATGAGAGAAAATTCTTTCCATAATTCCGATGTTTTTGAGAATTTTTGTGATAGGTTTCAATTAACTGATGAGCAAAGAAATCGCATTTTTGGGTTGTGGATCCCAAGTTTTATGGCTCGTAGGTTAGTCAAGACTCCTTTTATGAATGAGGATGATATGGAAATTCATAGCAATGCTACTGATAGATTACGACAGTTATTACTGTTCACAACAGGAGAGGAGACACCTAGTTTGGAAATTTTAGACTCCTTAAGAGCTACTATTAATGATGACCCATTTGACTTTAGGATTAGATTTTCTAAAGCATACAGGATGATTTTTAATTTACAAGATGAGACCCCTGCTATGGTCAAGGATTTAGTAAAAAAATTTAAGTACTTTGATCCAGCATCTTTATTGATTGCTAATGAAAAGGATAATTTGGATGACGCTGCCTATGTTATTGACAAAGTCAGGAGACAATTAAAGCAAAATAATGTAAGACCAAAAATTGCTTTAATTGAAAATAGTTATCCTAAGAATGAAAGTCAGGATAAATTCAAGACAGGAAATGCTGCCCCCCGCAGGAATGACAGAGTAAGACAAGGGAATCAAAGACCACTCACTTGTTACTATTGTACAAAACCAGGGCATTTGAAATGGCAGTGTAGGAAGTTTTTGAAAGACATTCAGATGAGAAATTTGGGTAAAGAAAATGGACTTATTTCTCCTGAACCGTCAGCTCCAATTCGTTCACAGGAAGTTAAGTCATCTTCACCCTACGCTCCTCTGATCAGAGAGATTAGTGAAATGTCAATTAGTAATGGAGGAAATGTGAACAACTCACATTCATCCAATACTTCAAGACAGCCACTATTACCTTCACCATGACTAGCAAAAGAAAAGGAAGTTGAACTCCATTGTCTGGAATATGTAGCTCCAATTTTCTTAGACAAGTGTGGGCGCCCCTATGTAAAAGCCAAAATTAATGGTCAGAAATCTTCAATTCTTTTGGATTCAGGAGCCCAGATTAGTGTTTTAGGTATGAAAATACCAATTCCTTCTAATGCAGCAATATGCACAGTTGTAGGTTTCAATGGAAAAGGTGATGTTCAAGCTAAAAAATGTAAAAAAGTGTCTTTTGAAATACCAGGATGTTTGCAAACGGAAATAGACTTTTGGTATTGTCAAGGATCAGAGAACATCATTGGTGCTGATGTTTTGTCTCAAAGAGGGTGGATACTTGATTTAGCCAATGGCATTGTTTGGCAAGGCTCTGCTAATCGTAAGCCTATGGTAATTGACCCAGCAGATTATTGTGAAGTCGGTAGCATCTGTTTGACAGAAGCAATTGATGCTGACTATAAATGGCCAGATACTTGAGATAATTTGGAATTGAAACAGTTAGTACAACTACACAAAAAACTGTGGAGTCAAGGTAAAAATGAAGCTGGACTGTTTAAGAATATTGAGGTTAATATTCAAGGCAAAGACCATCCCCCATTAAAACAATACAAGTTGCCGCCAGAATCTGATGAACCTGTATCAGTAATCATACAAGAACTTTTGGAACAGGGTATCATCAGGAAAGCTAATTCAGTTACTAATAATCCTTTGTGGGTAGTGGCAAAGCGTGATGACCCTAGTGCATACAGATTATTGATAGATCTAAGAATGCTAAACAAATACACTCCAAGTTGTACACCCATTGTGGCAGAAACTCCAGACATCATGTCACAAATAAATGCCAATGCGAAAGTGTTCTCTGTACTTGACATTGCAAATGGATTTTTTAGTATTAAATTGGCTGAGAGTTGCCAATACAAGTTTTCTTTTGTCCACAGAAATGTCCAGTATTGTTTCAATCGTCTTCCGCAAGGATTTCATTCTTCTCCATCTATATTTCATCAGGCATTAGCAAATGTTTTGTCTAAATTTTCTAGACCTGATTGTTTAATTCAATATGTAGATGATATCTTGCTTATGACGGATTCTGAAACTTAACACAGGACTCTCTTGGCAGAATTGTTTACACTTCTGCAAGATGAAGGTCTCAAGCTGAATACACGCAAAGTTCAGCTCATGAAAAATGAAGTAAAATTTCTTGGAGTTCTGATTGGTCCAGGAAAGAGACAGCCTTTACAGGAAAGAATTGAGTCTATTGCGTCACTTCCTGTACCAACAACATTCAAAGCACTGAGACAGTTTTTGTGTTTGGTAAATTTCTCTAGAGATTTTATCGAATCATTTGCAGAAAAAGCCAAACCATTGTATGATTTGTTGAAGTACAATGAGGAAAATGTATTTGGTCTCTGGACAGAAATACAGCAAAAAGCTTTTGAGATGTTGAAAAATGATTTGCAAACAGCTCCAGCTTTGGCTACTGTTGATAAGCAAGCACCATTTGCTTTGCAAGTGCATGCTTCAGAAACTGCAATCTCAGCTGTCTTGATTCAGAAACAGGGAGGAGTCTGGAGAAGTCTTGGATACTTCTCACGTCTTCTTACCCCAGTAGAGAAAGGTTTTGATGATTGTGTCAGACAACTTGTGGGAGTACATTATGCAGTAAAAGCAACAGAGCATATTGTAGGATTCAACAAAATTATTCTACAAACTCCACATAGCACATTGAAGTTTCTTTTTGAGAAAAATGTTCTGGGAGTTTCCAACCAAAGATTTTCTCAATGGTTGTTGGCTCTATCACCTAAGCAAATACAGGTTGAGCATAATGCCAAGTATGTCCTACCTCAGTTGATGGAATACAACGGGTTAGAACATGAATGTCTATGTGAAGTCCAAGAAACTTCCTCTCCTCTTTTCCGTAGAGAGGCAGAGAAAATTGATGAACCTGTATTTGTTGATGTTTCTAGATACTGTATGTCAGGTAATTATTACAGTGGATATTCAATTTGGTATCCAGAGCGTAATTATTCCATACAGCACAAATTGCCAGGACATTTTTCAGCTCAAAGGGCAGAACTTGAAGCAGTAAAAACTGTGTTGACATTAGACAAGGAAGAGAACAGAAGTCCATTAGTGATCTACAGTGACAGTTCATATGTTGTACGTTCCCTGACAGATTATTTACCAATTTGGAAACGTAGAGGTTTTGTAGATGCATCTAACAAAGTTCTAGTGCACAAAGAGACACTTGAATAAATTTTTAAGCTAGCAGAGGAAAATCCTTTTGCCTATGCAATTGTTAAAATTCCATCTCATAGGAAGGACAATGATGAGATGAGTGTAGGCAATAGAACAGCTGATCTCTTAGCAAAGGAAGCAGCTTTACATGGAGTACCAGTGATTCAGTCTGAACCAGTTCCAGTTAATGTTGTTAGGAAGACAGACACACAGATTCCCTCCTTTGCAGAAGAACAGAAAAAGGATCCATCTCTTTCTGCTTCTCAGGTTGATCCAAAATTTCCCTTTATATATGAATATGGAATTTTGTTTCATGACTTAAACGGGTTTCTGCGTCCTGTTATACCGCAGCATCTACAGGTAGAATTTACAAAATACAATCACGAAAGCCTAGGTCACATAGGTAAACAAAGATTGCTTGAAATACTCAAGGAAATATTTTACTGGGACAAAATGGAAGAAACAGTAGACAGTGTAGTGCAATCTTGTCTAATCTGTGCTCAAGTGAATCCTCGACCAAAGGGTCAAAAACCTCCATTACAAAGAACCCCTCCAGCAGATGGACCATGGTCCACATTACAAATAGACTATATAGGACCGTTACCTACAGGTAAAAATGGGTACAGGTATGCTTTAGTTGTAGTTGATGTTTTTTCGAAATGGATTGAAATCTTGCCTGTTCGCAAAGATGATGCATTAACAACTGCTAAAATGCTAATTAATCATGTTTTTCCAGTCTGGGGTATGCCAACAAACCTCAGTAGTGACAGAGGAACCCACTTCACAGGTAAAATAATGCAGGCAATGTGTAAAATCTTGGGTATACAACAGAGATTTCATGTGCCCTATCATCCACAATCTGCAGGTATTGTGGAAAGAATGAATAGGACTGTCAAATCAAGGATTGCAAAAATGTTATTAGACAGAGGAAATACTTGGGTTGATGCTGTACCATTGGTTCTGATGAGTGTCAGAAGTACAACATCTTCTGCAACGCAGTATTCTCCTTTTGAGTTAATGACAGGAAGAAAAATGCGTATTGTGTTTCCCCATGAACCGTTCTTGTCAACGCCGCAAAAAGAGGCAATAGAAAAAACAAAGTGGTTACAGATGTTGCAAGACAATCTGAACACTATTGTACCACATGCAGCTACTCGCATGCAAAAAATGGTTCCTCCACATTCTTCTAAGTTCGAAAAAGGAGGACAAGTAATGGTAAAAACTTTCAGAAAAACTGGACCATGGCAAAGCAACTGGGAAGGTCCATTTGATATTTTGGATGTTCAAGGAGTAATGGTACAAGTGCAAAGACCTCTTAATTCAGTAAAAAATGCGCGCAGACAACAAACAATGTGGATGCACAGTGATCAATGCAAATTGTTTATACCGAGATAATGATACTGCATTTCTTTTGCAGACATGGATTTCAAAAATCCGGAAGAAACAAAGCATCGCAGATTCCAGAGAAAAATAAACATTACAACAAAAGAACATAAGGAAAATCAAAGCAGTAGAAAGAAAAGACTTATCACAGGATTGATCTTTTTCTTAGTGACAATTACGATATTAGTAATCTACAACATAAACTTTTTCAGCAATGCAGAAGTTAACAAGACTGAAGCCCTACATAAGAAAGACACTACACTTATTAGGAACAAAAGATTTTTTCCTAAAGACAGTAACATTAATACAGCTGAAGACTTGCTAGGATATATGTGCATAGGTTATGGGAGAACTTGTTGTACGGAATTGTATTTCGTTCATAATAATGATATTGAAGTAAGAGCTAAAATAGAGTCTAAATCAGAATTTGTTAAAATGCAAGGATCTTATAGGATCTGCAATATATAGATTTTGCATTTACTGATAATAATTTTGAGTTAGAACAATTAGATCTGTCTTCATGTTTACAATTTCAGTCTAAAGTTATTTGTCTACCAAATCAAGACAAAGGTATATTTTATTCTTGTTACCATAACCATACTCTATGTTCAGCAAGGATAGAAAAGGTTAAAACCACTTCTGAGTTAATCTCAATTGTAGATAAAAAGAAAGTTTGTTTTCAAGTTATGTCTAACTCAGGAAGGGTTCAATCCTTCTTCTCTTCTTGTACACATACAGAAAACTTAAGTCGAGGTCTGTTCTGTATAGAAGGAGATATTTTAGCAATAAGTGTTAATGGGATGAGAATGAATTTAACAAACATGCTTATGAAAAATATAAGTGCTCTTCCCATACAGTACAATATATCTCAAGTGGATGAATTCCCATGGAGAGATTGGGCAAATGTTATTCAAAAAGATGAAGGTTTACTGATAGCTTTATCAGAAGAACTCCAAAAAGCAGAAATATTATTTAAACATGAACAAGGGAGTTTAAAAGATATAGAACATGAATGGTCTCAATTTTCAGGTCATTCTTGGTGGTCAAAATTTAAACATACTGTATCAATGTTGGGAAAAACTTCAATTGCATCTGCAGCAGGAAATATTTTATTACATCCTGTAATAATTATTTTTATTATTATCATATTATGTATTATATTTCAATTATGTTTGATGTGTAAAATGAACAGTTTCTATAAGCGAATTAGAAGTGAAATTAGGAAAGGAGATAATCTATTACAAAATATACTAAAGAGAAAAATACTTTCTGGTTATACTGACTCAGTTACAAATAATGATACATTTGAAATTACTAAATCAAAACCTGAGTGTTTGTGATATAAATGATGTGTGCTTGTTATAAATTAATATGAATTTCATATTTCAGAGGGGAATGTAATATTAATTTTTAATATCCAAACTTTAATTCGGTCTTTAGTAGTTCTGAAATATATACCCTCTTAATTGGATGTGAATGTGAGGTTTTGCATTTTGGTGGTCACAGATGTGAATTATTTGTGTCTGAGCAAAGTTAATCAGTAAGAGGTTTAAAGTCATGTTTTTCTTTAAAACTACTCTATGTAACGTATATTATGTTTTGAATTCTTATAATGAGTCTGAGAGTTTAAATTGTAGTCATAAATCATGTATTCAGACAGTTGTATGTAACATAAGAACTTCAGAGACCTCTTTCAGAGTCTGCATGTCAATCATGATAATGACTTGGTGGTTTGAATAGGAACACATGTTTCAGTTAAGCTGGGAGTGACTATGGGAGTGTTTAAGGAGCCCGCGGATTTGAAACAAAGCTTAATGGGAGGACTTAATTTCTCATGCATTTTAAGTATGCAGCTTTTCAAAGAACGAGGGTCAGATGCTTCTTAGCCACTCTACACTACACTTCATTCAGACATACCTACACTTCAGACACTTACACAAAGAAAGCACATGGCAAGAGGTTAACAAAGAACAAAGAAAGCACATGTTCACTTCTTAAACTAGGCCTGAAAATCTTCTATTTAAGCTATTCAAAGGAACTACATTTTCTTCTAATATTCAAGGAACACGCAACTTATATTCTTTATTTTTATTTCATTTTAAGCTACATATATCTGAATTTACTGTTTTTTTATTGACTTTGTATTTTTGGTGTGTGATCCAATAAAGTCACACTGCTTATACTGACCTGGCTTCCATAAGGATTTCTTCCCACAACCATCTACAACAGTGGTTCTCAACCTTTCTAACGCCGCGACCCCTTAATACAGTTCCTCATGTTGTGGTGACCCCCAACCATAATATTATTTTCGTTGCTACTTCATAACTGTAATTTTGCAGTGGGAGGACTAGTGCCACATCATTGGTGTCAGTGGAAGGAGTAGTGCCCCATCACTGATGTCAGTGGGATGAATAGTGCCCCATCGTTGGTGTCAGTGGGTTGAATAGTGCCCCATCGTTGGTGTCAGTGGAAGGAATAGAGCCCCATCGTTGGTGTCAGTGGGGGGAATAGTGCCCCATCATTGGTGTCAGTGGGGGGAATAGTGCCCCATCGTTGGTGTCAGTGGGGGAATAGTGCCCCATCATTGGTGTCAGTGGGGGAATAGTGCCCCATCATTGGTGTCAGTGGGGGGAATAGTGCCCCATCATTGGTGTCAGTGGGGGAATAGTGCCCCATCATTGGTGTCAGTGGGGGGAATAGTGCCCCATCATTGGTGTCAGTGGGAGGAATAGTGCCCCATCATTGGTGTCAGTGGGAGGAATAGTGCCCCATCATTGGTGTCAGTGGGGGGAGTAGTGCCCCATCATTGGTGTCAGTGGGGGGAATAGTGCCCCATCATTGGTGTCAGTGGGGGGAATAGTGCCCCATCATTGGTGTCAGTGGGGGGAATAGTGCCCCATCATTGGTGTCAGTGGGGGGAATAGTGCCCCATCATTGGTGTCAGTGGGGGGAATAGTGCCCCATCATTGGTGTCAGTGGGGGGAATAGAGCCCCATCATTGGTGTCAGTGGGGGGAATAGTGCCCCATCATTGGTGTCAGTGGGGGGAATAGTGCCCCATCATTGGTGTCAGTGGGGGGAATAGTGCCCCATCATTGGTGTCAGTGGGGGGAATAGTGCCCCATCATTGGTGTCAGTGGGAGGAATAGTGCCCCATCATTGGTGTCAGTGGGAGGAATAGTGCCCCATCATTGATGTCAGTGTGGTGGAGGGGGAAATAGTGCCCCATCTTTGGGGTCGGGGGGGGGAATAGTGCCCCATCGTTGGTGTCGGTGGGGGGAGGAATAGTGCCCCATTCTTGGTGTCAGTGGGGGGAGGAATAGTGCCCCATCGTTGGTGTCTGTGGGGGGGGAGGAATAGTGCCCCATCGTTGGTGTCAGTGGGGGGGAGGAATAGTGCCCCATCGTTGGTGTCAGTGGGGGGGAGGAATAGTGC
This sequence comes from Staurois parvus, assembly GCF_062004578.1. Classification (NCBI taxonomy): domain Eukaryota; kingdom Metazoa; phylum Chordata; class Amphibia; order Anura; family Ranidae; genus Staurois; species Staurois parvus. The sequence continues at coordinate 181,756 of NW_028319429.1, forward strand.
CCCATCATTGGTGCCAGTGGGAGAAATAGTGCCCCATTGTTGGTATTAGTCACACAAATGATGGGGCACTATTCCTCCCACTGACACCAATGATACTTACCTTGCTGACCCCTGCTCCAGCCTGGGCTCGCTCTCTCACTTACCTGTCAGCTGTCTTCCTTCTCTGGCCGCTCTCCTCTTCACTTACTCCGGCAGTTCCCTCGATCTTCTTAGATCTATGCGCGCTGCCGCTCGGCTCCTCCTCTCCAAGCTCCACCTCCTCGCCGGTGATTGGCCGCCTGTGTGCCTCTCCTGAGCTACAGTTCCAGTGGCCAATCAGCGGCGAGGAGGCGGAGTTGTTGAGGGATCCCGGAGGTGTGGCCAGGTGACAGGGCAGCGTGTCATCCCGCCCACACATCGACTGAGTCAGAGGAGCGGTGTCTCGGTTCCTAAGACCATCGGAAATATGTGTTTTCCGATGGTCTTAGGCGACCCCTGGGAAATGGTCGTTCGACCCCCAAAGGGGTCGCGACCCCCAGGTTGAGAACCGCTGACCTACAAGGAGGGCCAGGACAAAGTGTGGGGGGGGGGGCAGAAGGGACATGTGCCCTGAAAGCACTGGTATAGTGTGGGGGAGAACGCCAGTGGCATCTCTAGTACCAGGCACCATGTGACTTGCATCTCCTGCGAGGTGCACTGGGGCTCTGGCACCTCCATCACTGACAATGTCTGCAGAAGATGGTATCTCTCCCTCCTGTAACCACAGTTTGCCATCTTCACCCTGGGCACTGGATGACCTTGTCCCTGCACTGCCCACAAGTAAATATTATACCTCTGAAGATAAGGTTTGAAGCTGTGAGATTTGCAGTTCATAGGCCAGGCAAACTTGATTGTCTATGAGATAATACAGGTGTACTAGCTATAGTCTGGGCTACTTCTGTCTTATCCACAGGGATTCTGCACTTTAGGGGGCTCGCAGAGTGAGAACCAGGGGGTATGTCATTGTTAGATAACCAAGGGGACACCTTCTCTCAAATGTAAGTAAATAGGGTGTTGTTTAAACAGACTCTCTATGTTCCAGACACAAAGCCAAAGTACCTTAGACATGGGGACAGATATTACTGCCTCACAAAACACCAACTTCAATGTCTTAATTAGAGCCAGCATAACTGACATGGGGGTCTTCAGACGATTGCTGAACAAGTTCATCTGTGTTAGAGGAGTCCCTCAAGTACAGTCAGGTCCATAAATATTGGGACATTGACACAATTCTAACATTTTTGTTAGAATTGAGCAGATAATAGAATATGAGCCGATAATATTCCCGAAACACTTCACAATTCATCCGGCTGCTTCTGTCAGCAGTCACATCATCAATAAATACAAGAGAAGCAGTTCCATTGGCAGCCATACATGCCCACGCCATGACACTACCACCACCATGATCACTGATGAGGTGGTATGCTGAGGACCATGAGCAGTTCCTTCTCCATCCTCTTCTCTTCCCATCACTCTGGTACAAGTTGATGTCGGTCTCATCTGTCCATAGGATGTTGTTCCAGAACTGTGAAGGCTTTTTTACATGTCGTTTGGCAAACTCTAATCTGGCCTTCCTGTGTTTGAGGCTCACCAATGGTTTCCATCTTGTGGTGAACCCTCTGTATTCACTCTGGTGAAGTCTTCTCTTGATTGGTGACTTTGACACCCATACACCTACCTCCTGGAGAGTGTTCTTGATCTGGCCAACTGTTGTGAAGGGTGTTTTCTTCACCAGGGAAAGAATTCTTCGCTCATCCACCACAGTTGTTTTCCGTGGTCTTTCGGGTCTTTTGGTGTTGCTGAGCTCACCGGGGCGTTCCTTCTTTTTAAGAATGTTCCAAACAGTTGTTTTGGCCACGCCTCATGTTTTTGATATCTCTCTGATGGGTTTGTTTTGTTTTTTCAGCCTAATGATGGCTTCACTGATAGTGACAGCTCTTTGGATCTCATCTTGAGAGTTGACAGCAACAGATTCCAAATGCAAATAGCACCCTTGAAATGAACTCTGGACCTTTTATCTGCTCATTGTAATTGGAATAATGAGGGAATAACATACACCTGGCCATGGAACAGATGAGAAGCCAATTGTCCCATTACTTTTGGTCCCTTAACAAGTGGGAGGCACATATGCAAACTGTTGTAATTCCTACACCGTTCACCTGATTTGGATGTAAATACCCTCAAATTAAATCTGACAGTCTGCAGTTAAAGCACATCTTGTTTGTTTAATTTCAAATCCATTGTGGTGGTGTATAGAGCCAAAAATGTTAGAATTGTGTCAATGTCCCAATATTTATGGACCTGACTGTATGTGATCCACTGAGACATGGATCATCAAATTACAGTCACCGCCAACAGAAGACAGAGAGTTTTTCCAGTTAAATCAAACAGAAATCTTAATGGGGAGTCCAGCTGGCTATCAGTAAAGTCCATAAAGCTCAAAGGCACCATCAACCAGAGTGAAGGGATGTTCTTCAATGTGAACCTGGAGAGTCCACATCCCTATATCCAAGCTGACTTTGCCTGGAGTCCTCTTCCACAGAACATGTAGATATAGTAATATCTGGTTTAGTTTTATTGTAGCAGAGTGTCCATATGACACTAAAGACCAAAATATTTCTCAAATACATACCCAAAGTGACCAATGAAGAGGATGAAGGACAAAATTATGACATGCCAACTAAACTACGCAAACCCCCAACCAAGTTTCCTGAACTGAAGTACTCCTGGTAAGTCTTGTCCCTTTAAGTTCTTTAGAAACACAAGTTTAAAGAGCCTTAAGAGCTTTCTAGAGTTTCCTGTCAATGTCTCCAAAAGGTTAATCTTTTTAATAGCTACAAACCCAACTTTGTATATTAACGTTTAGGTTTGGCGATTGATTACGTTGGCTTGTATTGTTAAAAATACACAGAACTGAAAACTTTATTTTATAACTTTAAAACAGCATATTTTTAGCAGCATAATAAAGAGGACAACCCTCAGTGTGAAATGTTTACTTTGTATCTGTATATCTATAGTAAATATTACATTGATGTTGTATGTAATGAAAATGTAATCAGAAAATGAATTGGCTGACAAATGTGTAGTAAATTGGGTGATATAAAATGTAGTATATGGCCAAAGGTTTGTTGAGCCCTGCCTATCACAAATACAGTATATGTTCTTTTTGGACACTGAATTCAAAAACCATGAGCAAACCAAAACCCTAATATGGAGTTAACCCTCTTCTTTGCATCTATAACATCCTCCACTCTTCTGGGAAAACTTTCCACAAGATTTTGGAGGGTATCTGTAGGAATTTTGGTCCAATTGTGAGGTCAGATGCTGATGTTGGATGAGAACACCTGGATCACCATCACTGTTCCAATTCATCCCAAGGGTGTTCAGTAGGTCGAGGTCAGGGCTCTGTACAGGACACTGGAGTTCCTCCACACCAAACTGGTCATCCATGTCTTTATGGAGCTGGCTTTTTACATAGGGGGCAGTCATGGGGGGACAGAAAAGGGTCTTCACCAAACTGTTACCACAAGGCTGGAGGAGCACAATTGTCTCCAATGTCTTTGTATGATGGAGGATTACCAGGACCCCTCACTGGAGACACCTGAACTCCATCATTGAAGAGGGGTTCACATCCTTTGGGTCATATAGTGTATCAGTTGGAGTGGAATGACTCTATTACCATTATTGGTGGAGTTCTTTAATCATGAACCTCCAAGAGCAGGTTTGGTGTTGGATGAGAAGACTTGAATCATAATTGGTGTTCAGTGGGGTTGTGGTCAGGACTCTGTACACTGAAGTTCCTCCACACCAAGCTGGTCATCTATGTCTTTATGGAGCTGGCTTTGTACACGGGGGACAGTCATGGGGGAACAGAAAAGGGTCTTCACCAAACTGGTCATCCATGTCTTTATGGAGCTGGCTTTGTACACAGGGGACAGTCATGGGGGAACAGAAAAGGGTCTTCACCAAACTGGTCATCCATGTCTTTATGGAGCTGGCTTTGTACACGGGGGACAGTCATGGGGGAACAGAAAAGGGTCTTCACCAAACTGGTCATCCATGTCTTTATGGAGCTGGCTTTGTACACGGGGGACAGTCATGGGGGAACAGAAAAGGGTCTTCACCAAACTGGTCATCCATGTCTTTATGGAGCTGGCTTTGTACACGGGGGACAGTCATGGGGGAACAGAAAAGGGTCTTCACCAAACTGGTCATCCATGTCTTTATGGAGCTGGCTTTGTACACGGGGGACAGTCATGGGGGAACAGAAAAGGGTCTTCACCAAACTGGTCATCCATGTCTTTATGGAGCTGGCTTTGTACACGGGGGACAGTCATGGGGGGACAGAAAAGGGTCTTCACCAAACTGGTCATCCATGTCTTTATGGAGCTGGCTTTGTACACAGGGGACAGTCATGGGGGACAGAAAAGGGTCTTCACCAAACTGGTCATCCATGTCTTTATGGAGCTGGCTTTGTACACAGGGGACAGTCATGGGGGGACAGAAAAGGGTCTTCACCAAACTGGTCATCCATGTCTTTATGGAGCTGGCTTTGTACACAGGGGACAGTCATGGGGGAACAGAAAAGGGTCTTCACCAAACTGGTCATCCATGTCTTTATGGAGCTGGCTTTGTACACAGGGGACAGTCATGGGGGAACAGAAAAGGGTCTTCACCAAACTGGTCATCCATGTCTTTATGGAGCTGACTTTGTACACGGGGGACAGTCATAGGGGAACAGAAAAGGGTCTTCACCAAACTGGTCCTCCATGTCTTTATGGAGCTGGCTTTATACACAGGGGACAGTCATGGGGAACAGAAAAGGGTCTTCACCAAACTGGTGATCCATGTCTTTATGGAGCCGGCTTTGTACACAGGGGACAGTCATGGGGGACAGAAAAGGGTCTTCACCAAACTATTATGAGTCTTAGCCTTGACTATATTATGGAAATTCATCCTCCAATGTGAAAAGGCTGAGAAGTTCATTATTTCCTCATTGTTATGATATTGTTGTTTTTCAGCCATAGGGGACACGTTCCTACAGGGACCCCCTGCTGAAGTGGATCAGTAAAATGATGAGGATGTATTCTTACTTGCTGTGTTTCGGTAATGAATACACATGAGTTTAATTACATTCATTAAAAAGGCAGTTAGTGTAAAGGAAAGGAAAATTGTTTTCAGACACATTTTTTTATTTTTAGAGTTTTTCAAACTGTTGATTTATGTATTTTTTGACAATTTATATAAATCCTCTTTTTTAATAAATAAACATATAACGGAGAATTCTTTATTTTTAGCTATTTAGGTAAATATTTTCATTGCTGCTTTATTCAGTATATGGTGACCTTTTGAACCCTTTGCATTTTTCCAATTAGCACATGTAGGGATCTGCTGCCTTCTGTCTGTAATTGTAAGTGGCTGCGTTTCTTAGGCTCAGTTCACACTAGCTTTGTAAGCAGGCATTTTTAACTTTCCTTAAATGCCTATGAAAATTATACACATGGCAGTGCTGTTCACACTGAAGTGTTAGCGGCACGGCAAAAGTGACACCTGATGTCGAGTCAGGAAGCGCTGAAGACTTTTAATGCCTCCCATTCATGTCTATGGTGATGCTCCTCAAATTTCTGACAGGTGTTTGCGGGGCGTTTGCGGGGCGTTAATACCATTAACTTCATTGTGGTGCGGTTTTAATGTTTGGAAAACACCTATGAAATGCCTCAAAACCTCACATAGGGCGTTTGGGGAGCATTAATAACACCTGTCCAACGCCTGTGAAACACTATAGGGGCGTTTGAGAAGAAGTCAAGTGTGGACAAGCCCTTAATGTCATAGAGTTATTTATTTACATCACTTCCTATCCCTGCTAGCTCAGTCAGAAACCCCAGATTGAAGGACTTTGATATCTTTATAAAGGGGAGTTTCTAGGAAATAGAGAGAACTGAGCCACATTGTATGTTCACCCCAACCAACGGAGACTAATACACAAGTATTCTTGTGATCTAATTGTGTGACTGCAGCTGCTAAATGTATATCTGTGCTAATCTATGTATGTAGTGGTCACCTTGGTGTATATTAGTAGGGAGTAAAAAGGCTGACTCTGAGTTCCAGTGCCACATCACGGTTTCCGCCAGTGAGAAGCTCCGTTTTAGGCTGGTTGGACAACAGTTGGAGGATCCCACTGTGACCACTGATCATGTCTTCAGGTCTCTGACACAAAGACAGATGCTGCTTCTTCCTCAGGGGACCCTGCAAGTGAACTTTGCTGCAATATTCATCTGAAGTATTTGTATAAAAACGTAATATTTATACCCAGGTAATTAACATTCATCTGCAGATATATCTATTAACCACTATATATCTGGGTATATATACACAATTCTGCCTGGACTTTGTTGGGCCCTTTGCTGGTTATCCCTGTTTGCACATTGGATGTATGGACTGTTATTAATCTCTTATACAAATCTTGTATTATTTCTATACTGATGTCCCTCTATATACTTATGGTTAATGTTATATGCTGGGTTTAGTAGTTCTTCTGCTCCCAATCACTTTGATTAGATTACTGATTAATTTCCAAGGGAGTCTAAATTGTTTACAGAGACCCTGTCCTAGATAGAGGCCCTGTCCTGAGTTGAGATCCTGTCCTGGGTAGAGGTCCTGACCTGGATGGGGGTCCTGTCCTAAGTAGAGGCCCTGTCCTGGGTGGAGGTCCTGTCCTGGATGGGGATTCTGTCCTGGGTGGAAGCCCTGTCCTGGATGGAGGCCCTGTCCTGGGTGGAGGCCCATGTCCTGGGTGGGGGACCTGTCCTGGGGGGAGATCCGAGGCCCTCTCCTGGGTTGGAGTCCTGTCTTGAGTGGAGATCCAAGGCCCTGTCCTGGGTGGAGGTCCTATCCTGGGTGTAGGCCCTGTCCTGGGTAGGGGTCCTGTCCTGGGTGGAGGCCATGTCGTGGATGGGGGCCCTGTCCTGGGTGGAGGCCCTGTCCTGAGCGGGGGCCTGTCCTGGGTGTAGGCCCAGGACATGGATGGGGGCCATGTCCTGGGTGGAGGTCATGTCCTTGGTAGGGGCCCTGTCCTGGGTGGAGGCCCAGGACATGGATGGGGGTAGTGTCCTGGGTGGAGGTCATGTCCTTGGTAGGGGCCCTGTCCTGAGTGGGGACACTTAGTTCTCCTATATACATACTGTACATGTACTCCATACACATGTACTTCATATACATATACTACATATACAGATATTACATACACACATTCTACATATACAGATACTACATACACACATACTACATATACAGATACTACATACACACATTCTACATATACATACTGTATACTACATACACACATTCTACATATACAGATACTACATACACACATTCTACATATACAGATATTACATACACACATACTACATATACAGATACTACATACACACATTCTATATATATAGATACTACATACACACATACTACATATACAGATACTACATACACACATTCTACATATACAGATATTACATACACACATACTACATATACAGATACTACATACACACATACTACATATACAGATACTACATACACACATTCTACATATACATACTGTATACTATATACACACATTCTACATATACAGATACTACATACACACATTCTACATATACATACTGTATACTATATACACACATTCTACATATACAGATATTACATACACACATTCTATATATATAGATACTACATACACACATTCTACATATACATACTGTATACTATATACACACATTCTACATATACAGATATTACATACACACATACTACATATACAGATACTACATACACACATTCTACATATACAGATATTACATACACACATTCTACATATACATACTGTATACTACATACACACATTCTACATATACAGATACTACATACACACATTCTACATATACAGATATTACATACACACATACTACATATACAGATACTACATACACACATTCTACATATACATACTGTATACTACATACACACATACTACATATACAGATATTACATACACACATTCTACATATACAGATATTACATACACACATACTACATATACAGATACTACATACACACATTCTACATATACATACTGTATACTACATACACACATACTACATATACAGATACTACATACACACATTCTACATATACATACTGTATACTACATACACACATTCTACATATACAGATATTACATACACACATACTACATATACAGATACTACATACACACATACTACATATACATACTGTATACTACATACACACATTCTACATATACATATACTACATACACACATTCTACATATACATATACTACATACACACATACTACATATACAGATACTACATACACACATACTACATATACAGATACTACATACACACATTCTACATATACAGATATTACATACACACATACTACATATACAGATACTACATACACACATACTACATATACATACTGTATACTACATACACACATTCTACATATACAGATATTACATACACACATACTACATATACAGATACTACATACACACATACTACATATACATACTGTATACTACATACACACATTCTACATATACATATACTACATACACACATTCTACATATGCGGATACTACATACACACATTCTACATATACAGATACTACATACACACATTCTACATATGCAGATACTACATATACACATACTACATATACAGATACTACATACACACATACTACATATACATACTGTATACTACATACACACATTCTACATATGCAGATACTACATACACACATTCTACATATACAGATACTACATACACACATACTACATATACATACTGTATACTACATACACACATACTACATACACACATTCTACATATACATACTGTATACTACATACACACATACTACATACACACATACTACATACACACATTCTACATATACATACTGTATACTACATACACACATACTACATACACACATACTACATACACACATTCTACATATACATACTGTATACTACATACACACATACTACATACACACATACTACATACACACATTCTACATATACATACTGTATACTACATACACACATTCTACATATACAGATATTACATACACACATACTACATATACAGATACTACATACACACATTCTACATATACATACTGTATACTACATACACACATACTACATACACACATTCTACATATACAGATATTACATACACACATACTACATATACATACTGTATACTACATACACACATACTACATATACATATACTACATACACACATACTACATATACATACTGTATACTACATACACACATACTACATACACACATACTACATACACACATTCTACATATACATACTGTATACTACATACACACATACTACATACACACATTCTACATATACAGATATTACATACACACATACTACATATACATACTGTATACTACATACACACATACTACATATACATATACTACATACACACATACTACATATACATACTGTATACTACATACACACATACTACATACACACATACTACATACACACATTCTACATATACATACTGTATACTACATACACACATACTACATATACAGATACTACATACACACATTCTACATATACAGATATTACATACACACATACTACATATACAGATACTACATACACACATTCTACATATACATACTGTATACTTCATACACACATACTACATACACACATTCTACATATACAGATATTACATACACACATACTACATATACATACTGTATACTACATACACACATACTACATATACATATACTACATACACACATACTACATATACATACTGTATACTACATACACACATACTACATACACACATACTACATACACACATTCTACATATACATACTGTATACTACATACACACATACTACATACACACATACTACATACACACATTCTACATATACATACTGTATACTACATACACACATACTACATATACATATACTACATACACACATACTACATATACATACTGTATACTACATACACACATTCTACATATACATACTGTATACTACATACACACATATTACATACACACATACTACATATACATACTGTATACTACACACACACATACTACATATACAGATATTACATACACACATACTACATATACATACTGTATACTACATACACACATACTACATACACACATACTACATACACACATTCTACATATACATACTGTATACTACATACACACATACTACATACACACATACTACATACACACATTCTACATATACATACTGTATACTACATACACACATACTACATATACATATACTACATACACACATACTACATATACATACTGTATACTACATACACACATTCTACATATACATACTGTATACTACATACACACATATTACATACACACATACTACATATACATACTGTATACTACACACACACATACTACATATACAGATATTACATACACACATACTACATATACATACTGTATACTACATACACACATACTACATACACACATACTACATACACACATTCTACATATACATACTGTATACTACATACACACATACTACATACACACATACTACATACACACATTCTACATATACATACTGTATACTACATACACACATACTACATACACACATACTACATACACACATTCTACATATACATACTGTATACTACACACACACATACTACATATACATATACTACATACACACATACTACATATACATACTGTATACTACATACACACATTCTACATATACATACTGTATACTACATACACACATATTACATACACACATACTACATATACATACTGTATACTACACACACACATACTACATATACAGATATTACACACACACATACTACATATACATACTGTATACTACATCTACTACTTATATATATATTATCAACAAATGAGAAAACAGCAGCTTGCAGAAAGCTTGATATATAACAGAGGCTAAATGGTTAGCACTTCCGCCTGGCAGTACTGGGGTCGTGGGTTCGAATCCCAACCACGGCACCACCTGCCTAGAGTTTGCATGTTCTCTCTGTGCCTTTGTGGGTTTCCTCCCACACTCCAAAGACATGCTGGTAGGTTAATTGGATCCTGTCTAAATTGGCCCATGAATGTGAGTTAGGGACCTTAGATTGTACGCCCCTTGAGGGTTAGGGACCTTAGATTGTACGCCCCTTGAGGGTTAGGGACCTTAGATTGTACGCCCCTTGAGGGTTAGGGACTGATGTGAATGTACAATATACATGTAAAGCGCTATGTAGCCACTCTCTTGAGCGTCTGTGGCGTAAGACTTATGCAGGCCATACATGGTTTGAATTCCAAACAATTTTTCTACGAAAATCAGACCTAAGAATAATTGGCCAATTTTTGCTCTATTAGTGGGGCAATGGAATCGGCTACATACACACATTCTACATATACAGATATTACATACACACATACTACATATACAGATACTACATACACACATTCTACATATACATACTGTATACTACATACACACATTCTACATATACATATACTACATACACACATTCTACATATGCGGATACTACATACACACATTCTACATATACAGATACTACATACACACATTCTACATATGCAGATACTACATATACACATACTACATATACAGATATTACATACACACATACTACATATACATACTGTATACTACATACACACATTCTACATATGCAGATACTACATACACACATTCTACATATACAGATACTACATACACACATACTACATATACATACTGTATACTACATACACACATACTACATACACACATTCTACATATACATACTGTATACTACATACACACATTCTACATATACATACTGTATACTACATACACACATACTACATATACATACTGTATACTACATACACACATACTACATACACACATTCTACATATACATACTGTATACTACATACACACATACTACATACACACATTCTACATATACATACTGTATACTACATACACACATACTACATACACACATACTACATACACACATTCTACATATACATACTGTATACTACATACACACATACTACATACACACATACTACATACACACATTCTACATATACATACTGTATACTACATACACACATTTTACATATACATACTGTATACTACATACACACATACTACATACACACATACTACATATACATACTGTATACTACATACACACATTCTACATATACATACTGTATACTACATACACACATATTACATACACACATACTACATATACATACTGTATACTACACACACACATACTACATATACAGATATTACATACACACATACTACATATACATACTGTATACTACATACACACATTCTACATATACATACTGTATACTACATACACACATATTACATACACACATACTACATATACATACTGTATACTACATACACACATACTACATATACATACTGTATACTACATACACACATACTACATATACATACTGTATACTACATCTACTACTTATATATATATTATCAACAAATGAGAAAACAGCAGCTTGCAGAAAGCTTGATATATAACAGTGGCTAAATGGTTAGCACTTCCGCCTGGCAGTACTTGGGTCGTGGGTTCGAATCCCAACCACGGCACCACCTGCCTAGAGTTTGCATGTTCTCTCTGTGCCTTTGTGGGTTTCCTCCCACACTCCAAAGACATGCTGGTAGGTTAATTGGATCCTGTCTAAATTGGCCCATGAATGTGAGTTAGGGACCTTAGATTGTACGCCCCTTGAGGGTTAGGGACCTTAGATTGTACGCCCCTTGAGGGTTAGGGACCTTAGATTGTACGCCCCTTGAGGGTTAGGGACTGATGTGAATGTACAATATATATGTAAAGCGCTATGTAGCCACTCTCTTGAGCGTCTGTGGCGTAAGACTTATGCAGGCCATACATGGATTGAATTCCAAACAATTTTTCTACGAAAATCAGACCTAAGAATAATTGGCCGATTTTTGCTCTATTAGTGGGGCAATGGAATCGGCTGATTTGCATGGTTCCTCCCCATTTCGTTTATCGGGCATGCTGGAAAATTTATGAAAAACAACCGATTTTCTAAATCATTGGTGGCACCATTGGGTTACAGAACGAACTAAGTTTCGATTTTCGGACGAAAAATTGTTCGGAATTGGAACCATGTATGGCCTGCATACGTCTCAGAAAGACTTCAACCAATATAAATCTGCCCTCCAGAAATACTATTCCTGCCTCCACACTGCCAAGCAGACCTATTTCATTACTCTCATTAACAGCTTCTCATCCCCATCAACTCTTCTCTACCTTCAACTCTCTTCTTCATCCTCCACCCACTAAGTCACTCACTGGCCAGAAAATCGTCAATCACTTCAAAAAGAAAATCGATACAATTTTGAGGAGATCTCCAACGCACAGATACCTCCCCTGCTTAAAACTCCATATCCACAGGGACAATCACTACTTCCCACATTCAACCCCACTACTATAGACGAGGTAGGTAAACTTTTTTCTAATGCCCACCTAACCACGTGCCTGCTGGACCCTGTTCCATCCCAAATGCTATGGTCATCCTCTGGCTCTATCCTTCACTCTCTAACTCACATTTTGGATCTCTCCCTCTCTTCTGGCAGCTTCCCCAATTCTTTAAAATATGCACTAGTCACCCCGTACTTAAAAAGCCCTCACTAGACCCCACCAATCTTAACGACCCATGATCCATCTCCTTACTCCCCTTTTCCTCCAAACTCCTTGATTGCCTGCTCTACAACCAGCAGAGCAACCACCTCACAGAGAATAACTGATCCCCTTCAGTCTGGATTTCACTCTCAGCACTCCACGGAAACTGCTCTCCTCAAACTTACAAATGATCTACTAACGGATAAAACCAATGGACACTCTTCTGTAATCCTACTCCTGGACCTCTCTGCTGCCTTTGACACAGTGGACCACTCCCTCCTCCTAAAAAAAAAACTCTACTCCTTTGGTCTCCATGACGGAGCTCTTCGTTGGTTCTCATCCTACCTATCCCATCGCACCTTCAGTGTCGCTTACAATTCTACTTCCTCTTCTCCTCTTCCTTTCTTCATTGGGGTTCCCCAAGGCTCTGTTCTGGATTGCCAATCCACTCCTCCTTCCTGGGTCAGTTGAATTCCTCCCATGGCTTTCAATACCATTTCTATGCTGATGACATCCCTGAAAACTCATGTCTTCAGTGAGGCCTATCCTGCCCCCACCTAACAGCTGTACATGTATTTTGTCAATTAGCCAATCCCCCACAGTTATTACCTTCTATATCTCTTGACCCCTCCCTCTTAGACTGTAAGCTCTTACAGGCAGGGTTCTCCGAATCCTCCTGTATTCATTTGTATTGTGTACTGCCTGCCTTTATGTTGTAAAGCACTGCGGAAACTGTTGGATCTGTATAAATCTTGTATAAAAATAATCCTAGTGAGATCACAGTTCCATCCCAGCAAAATCCAAGTTAGATCTTAGTGAGATCCCAGTTCCATCCCATTGAGATCCCAGTTCCATCCTATTGAGATCATGGTTCCATTCCAGTGTGATCCCAGTTAGATCCTAGTGAGGTCATGGTTCCATCCCAGTGAGATCCCAGTTCCATCCCATTGAGATCCCAGTTCCATCCTATTGAGATCCCAGTTAGATCCTAGTGAGATCCCAGTTAGTTTCTAGTTAGATTACAGTTAGATCCTAGTGAGGTCATGGTTCCATCCCAGTGAGATCCCAGTGAGATCATGGTTTCATCCCAGTGTGATCCCAGTTAGATCCTAGTGAGGTCATGGTTCCATCCCAGTGAGATCCCGGTTCCATCCCAGTGAGATCCCAGTTCCATCCCATTGAGATCCCAGGTCCATCCTATTGAGATCCCAGTTAGATCCTAGTGAGATCCCAGTTAGTTTCTAGTTAGATTACAGTTAGATCCTAGTGAGATCCCAGTTAGATCCTAGTGAGATCACGGTTCCACCCCAGTGAGATCCTGGTTCCATCCCAGTGAGATCCCAGTTAGATCCTAGTGAGATCCTGGTTCCATCCTATTGAGATCATGGTTCCATCCCAGTGTGATCCCAGTTAGGTCCTAGTGAGGTCATGGTTCCATCCCAGTGAGATCATGGTTCCATCCCAGTGTGATCCCAGTTAGATCCTAGTGAGGTCATGGTTCCATCCCAGTGAGATCCCGGTTCCATCCCAGTGAGATCCCAGTTCCATCCCATTGAGATCGCAGTTCCATCCTATTGAGATCCCAGTTCCATCCTATTGAGATCCCAGTTAGATCCTAGTGAGATCCCAGTTAGTTTCTAGTTAGATTACAGTTAGATCCTAGTGAGGTCATGGTTCCATTCCAGTGAGATCCCAGTGAGATCATGGTTTCATCCCAGTGTGATCCCAGTTAGATCCTAGTGAGGTCATGGTTCCATCCCAGTGAGATCCCGGTTCCATCCCAGTGAGATCCCAGTTCCATCCCATTGAGATCCCAGGTCCATCCTATTGAGATCCCAGTTAGATCCTAGTGAGATCCCAGTTAGTTTCTAGTTAGATTACAGTTAGATCCTAGTGAGATCCCAGTTAGATCCTAGTGAGATCACGGTTCCACCCCAGTGAGATCCTGGTTCCATCCCAGTGAGATCGCAGTTAGATCCTAGTGAGATCCGGGTTCCATCCTATTGAGATCATGGTTCCATCCCAGTGTGATCCCAGTTAGGTCCTAGTGAGGTCATGGTTCCATCCCAGTGAGATCCCAGTGAGATCATGGTTCCATCCCAGTGTGATCCCAGTTAGATCCTAGTGAGGTCATGGTTCCATCCCAGTGAGATCCCGGTTCCATCCCAGTGAGATCCCAGTTCCATCCCATTGAGATCCCAGTTCCATCCTATTGAGATCCCAGTTAGATCCTAGTGAGATCCCAGTTAGTTTCTAGTTAGATTACAGTTAGATCCTAGTGAGATCCCAGTGAGATCACGGTTCCACCCCAGTGAGATCCTGGTTCCATCCCAGTGAGATCCCAGCGAGATCCTAGTGAGATCCTGGTTCCATCCCAGTGAGATCCTACTGAGGTCCTGGTTCCATCCTAGTGAGATCCTAGTGAGGTCCTGGTTCCATCCCAGTGAGATCCTAGTGCGTTCATGGTTCCATCCTAGTGAGATCCCAGTTAGATCCTAGTGAGGTCCTGGTTCCATCCCAGTGAGATCCTAGTGAGGTCCTGGTTCCATCCCAGTGAGATCCTAGTGAGGTCCTGGTTCCATCCCAGTGAGATCCTAGTGAGTTCATGGTTCCATCCTAGTGAGATCCCAGTGAGATCCTAGTGAGGTCCTGGTTCCATCCCAGTGAGATCCTAGTGAGGTCCTGGTTCCATTCCAGTGAGATCCTAGTGAGGTCCTGGTTCCATCCCAGTGAGATCCTAGTGCGTTCATGGTTCCATCCTAGTGAGATCCCAGTTAGATCCTAGTGAGATCCTAGTGAGGTCCTGGTTCCATCCCAGTGAGATCCTAGTGAGGTCCTGGTTCCATCCCAGTGAGATCCTAGTGAGGTCCTGGTTCCATCCCAGTGAGATCCTAGTGAGTTCATGGTTCCATCCTAGTGAGATCCCAGTGAGATCCTAGTGAGGTCCTGGTTCCATCCCAGTGAGGTCCTGGTTCCATCCCAGTGAGATCCTAGTGAGGTCCTGGTTCCATCCCAGTGAGATCCTAGTGAGGTCCTGGTTCCATCCCAGTGAGATCAACATCAACTTTTCAATTCGGCTTCAGGAGATAAAATGTATTCCTGTCACAGTGTTTAAAAAAAATAGAAAAAGAAACTTTATTACCGAACGTAGAAATGAAGGCCAAATGTTTTTTTTTCATTCCGGATGGAGTTGGGGAGGGTTATAACCCCTGTCAGGTGTCCCATTGGGGAAGTGAAAGGAAAACCTTTTAATATGAGGAAATCCCAGGTGTTCCTATTGGATGATTTCTCCTTTATTCCTGTTCTGGGGACAACCCAAAATTTAGGATTTTCTTTCACCTTTGATGATAACAGTAAACAGGATGAATAAAGAGGGTGAATCTCCCTAATGGGGACACAGAGGGTGAATCTCCCTAACGGGGACACAGACAGTAATAGAACCTGACAGGGGGGTCTCATCTCTCTCCACTCCATCCACACTAAAAAGAATTAGTGCCTTTAGTTCTGCTTCAGGTCTGGCTGTACTACTGTGATGGCGGCATAATTGAGCTTTTAAACCACAACTGTAGTAGCTACTGAAAGTTTGTACAAAATTGCAGGAATAACGATCAGCCCCAGAGGAGCCGCTGGAAATGACCGGGTCCCCCCACCTACTCACAGGCTGCCCACCCTGTTACCAGTCCCAGTAGTTCACCAACAAGCTCAGGCTCCGTCCAGGGGGATGGTTTGGGGTGAGGAGAACAATTTGAAATTTCTGCAGTAATGGGCCCCACAAAGTAACCCTGACAATGAGGAGACAGAGAAAACAAAGCTGTGACTCTATGAGAGCAATTGATCCTTTGTGGGTTGTCTGACCCTCAACCAGAATGTTCCACAGTAGCTCAAGCTGCAGGCAATAGGTCCTCCTCACAATGTTCCTGGCTCCTCTTCACCGCTCATCAGTGGGAGATCCCTTCAGTAGCCCAGCTTGTCCACACCTGGGGCCCATAGCACATGCTGGGGCCCAGCACAAGTAGCAACTTCTTACACAAAGACCTCCTCTTGGGGGAAGGCCAGGGGGAAAGGTCTTCTCATCTCCTTCCAAATAGCTGACCTCTGCCCAGCCACACCTACTGAGCCTCCAGGGATTGACCTGATTGGGTAAATATTCAGAACTCCAGAGGTTGATCCGCATACACTGTTTGCTAGAACATGCTTCCACCAAGAGGATGGTGCAATCAACCACCATGAGTAGGGGAACCTGCGTAAGGCTAAGAATTGTGTGCAGTCTGGGGTGGGGGAGGTTGTGTGCTAGGCTGGTACTGTGTAGTCCGGGGTGGGGGAGGCTGTGTTCTAGGCTGGTACTGTGTAGTCCGGGGTGGGAGAGGCTGTGTTTTAGGCTGAGAGCCGTGTAGTCTGGGGTGGGGGAGACTGTAGTCTAGGCTGAGAACTGTGTAGTCTGGGATGGGGGAGGCTGTGTTCTAGGCTGAGAACTGTGTATTTCGGGGTGGGGAAGGCTGTGTTCTAGGCTGAAAATTGTGTAGTCCGGGGTGGGGGAGGCTGTGTTCTAGGCTGAGAGTCGTGTAGTCTAGGGTGGGGGAGGCTGTAGTCTAGGCTGAGAACTGTGTAGTCTGGGATGGGGGAGGCTGTGTTCTAGGCTGAGAATTGTGTGTTTCGGGGTGGGGAAGGTGGTGTTCTAGGCTGAGTACTGTGTAGTCTGGGATGGGAGAGGCTGTGTTCTAGGCTGAGTACTGTGTAGTTCAGGGTGGGGGAGGCTGTGTTCTAGGCTGAGTACTGTGTAGTCCGGGGTGAGGGAGGCTGTGTTCTAGGCTGAGAGCTGTAAAGACTGGGGTGGGGAAGGCTGAGGGCCATGTAGTCTGGGGTGGAGGGGCTGTGTTCTAGGCTGAGAACTGCGTAGTCCGGGGTGAGGAAGGCTGTGTTCTAGGCTGAAAATTGTGTAGTCTGGGGTGGGGGTGGCTGTGTTCTAGGCTGAGTACTCTGTAGTCCGTGGTGGGAGCATCAGTGTTCTAGGCTGAGAGCTGTTTAGTCCAGGGTGGAAGAGGTTGTGTTCTAGGCTGAGAGCTGTGTAGTCCACAGTGGGAGAGTCAGTGTTCTAGGCTGAGGGCCGTGTAGTCTGGGGTGGAGGAGGCTGTGTTCTAGGCTGAGAACTGTGTAGTCCAGGGTGGGGAAGGCTGTGTTCTAGGCTGAAAATTGTGTAGTCTGGGGTGGGGGTGGCTGTGTTCTAGGCTGAGTACTGTGTAGTCTGCGGTGGGAGCGTCCGTGTTCTAGGCTGAGAGCTGTGTAGTCCGGGGTGGAGGAGGTTGTGTTCTAGGCTTAGAGCTGTGTAGTCCACAGTGGGAGAGTCAGTGTTCTAGGCTGAGAGCCGTGTAGTCTGGGGTGGGGGAGGCTGTAGTCTAGGCTGAGAACTGTGTAGTCCGGGGTGGGGGAGGTTGTGTTCTAGGCTGAGAGCTGTGTAGTCCAGGGTGGGGGAGGTTGTGTTCTAGGCTAAGAGCTGTGTAGTCCGGGGTGGGGGAGGTTGTGTTCTAGGCTAAGAGCTGTGTAGTCCGGGGTGGGGGAGGTTGTGTTCTAGGCAGTGGTGTATTTAGGTTTCCTGCTGCCCTAGGCATCAAATAAATTGCCCCCCACGGAGACACCCTGACACTGACAAACACCCCCCTCCCCCACAATAAGAGTCTGACATTGACAAACAACACCCTATTCCAACCCCCCCCCACCCTGGCGAGAGAGAAGACACTCACCTTCAGAGCTCCGGACATCCCCGGGAACAAGAGTCAGGCTCTGCATACACCATCCAGCCTCTCTCAGATCCCACCTGGTCCCCATGCTGTGTGTGTCCTTTCTTACATCCCTTCTTTCAGGGGGCGGTGCTGCCCCCCTTAAAAATGCTGCTGCCCCCCCTGAAAAATGCCACCCTAGGCAAATGCCATGTTTGCCTTGTGGTAAATACACCCCTGCCACCACCCCTCTGTCCAAGTATACCACGTCCACCGCCACCCCTCTGTCCAAGTATACCCTGTCCACTGCCACCCCTCTGTCCAAGTATACCCTGTCCACCACCACCCCTCTATCCAAGTATACCAAGCCCACCGCCACCCCTCTGTCCAAGTATACCCTGTCCACTGCCACCCCTCTGTCCAAGTATACCCTGTCCACCACCACCCCTCTGTCCAAGTATACCACATCCACCGCCACCCCTCTGTCCAAGTATACCAAGCCCACCGCCACCCCTCTGTCCAAGTATACCGTGTCCCCCGCCACCCCTCTGTCCAAGTATACCACGTCCACCGCCACCCCTCTGTCCAAGTATACCACGTCCACCGCCACCCCTCTGTCCAAGTATACCCTGTCCACCGCCACCCCTCTGTCCAAGTATACCCTGTCCACCGCCACCCCTCTGTCCAAGTATACCACGTCCACCGCCACCCCTCTGTCCAAGTATACCCTGTCCACCGCCACCCCTCTGTCCAAGTATACCACATCCACCGCCACCCCTCTGTCCAAGTATACCCTGTCCACCGCCACCCCTCTGTCCAAGTATACCCTGTCCACCGCCACCCCTCTGTCCAAGTATACCACGTCCACCGCCACCCCTCTGTCCAAGTATACCCTGTCCACCGCCACCCCTCTGTCCAAGTATACCACATCCACCGCCACCCCTCTGTCCAAGTATACCACATCCACCGCCACCCCTCTGTCCAAGTATACCCTGTCCACCACCACCCCTCTGTCCAAGTATACCACATCCACCGCCACCCCTCTGTCCAAGTATACCAAGCTCACCGCCACCCCTCTGTCCAAGTATACCGCGTCCCCCGCCACCCCTCTGTCCAAGTATACCACGTCCACCGCCACCCCTCTGTCCAAGTATACCACGTCCACCGCCACCCCTCTGTCCAAGTATACCCTGTCCACCGCCACCCCTCTGTCCAAGTATACCCTGTCCACCGCCACCCCTCTGTCCAAGTATACCACATCCACCGCCACCCCTCTGTCCAAGTATACCACATCCACCGCCACCCCTCTGTCCAAGTATACCCTGTCCACCACCACCCCTCTGTCCAAGTATACCACATCCACCGCCACCCCTCTGTCCAAGTATACCAAGCTCACCGCCACCCCTCTGTCCAAGTATACCGCGTCCCCCGCCACCCCTCTGTCCAAGTATACCACGTCCACCGCCACCCCTCTGTCCAAGTATACCACGTCCACCGCCACCCCTCTGTCCAAGTATACCCTGTCCACCGCCACCCCTCTGTCCAAGTATACCCTGTCCACCGCCACCCCTCTGTCCAAGTATACCACGTCCACCGCCACCCCTCTGTCCAAGTATACCATGTCCACCGCCACCCCTCTATCCAAGTATACCAAGCCCACCGCCACCCCTCTGTCCAAGTATACCCTGTCCACCGCCACCCCTCTGTCCAAGTATACCCTGTCCACCACCACCCCTCTGTCCAAGTATACCACATCCACCACCACCCCTCTGTCCAAGTATACCCTGTCCACCACCACCCCTCTGTCCAAGTATACCCTGTCCACCACCACCCCTCTGTCCAAGTATACCACATCCACCGCCACCCCTCTGTCCAAGTATACCCTGTCCACCACCACCCCTCTGTCCAAGTATACCCTGTCCACCACCACCCCTCTGTCCAAGTATACCACATCCACCGCCACCCCTCTGTCCAAGTATACCAAGCCCACCGCCACCCCTCTGTCCAAGTATACCGCGTCCCCCGCCACCCCTCTGTCCAAGTATACCACGTCCACCGCCACCCCTCTGTCCAAGTATACCACGTCCACCGCCACCCCTCTGTCCAAGTATACCCTGTCCACCGCCACCCCTCTGTCCAAGTATACCCTGTCCACCGCCACCCCTCTGTCCAAGTATACCACGTCCACCGCCACCCCTCTGTCCAAGTATACCACGTCCACCGCCACCCCTCTGTCCAAGTATACCCTGTCCACCGCCACCCCTCTGTCCAAGTATACCCTATCCACCGCCACCCCTCTGTCCAAGTATACCACGTCCACCGCCACCCCTCTGTCCAAGTATACCACGTCCACCGCCACCCCTCTGTCCAAGTATACCACGTCCACCGCCACCCCTCTGTCCATGTATACCATGTCCACCGCCACCCCTCTATCCAAGTATACCAAGCCCACCGCCACCCCTCTGTCCAAGTATACCACGTCCACCGCCACCCCTCTGTCCAAGTATACCAAGTCCACCGACACCCCTCTGTCCAAGTATACCACGTCCACCGCCACCCCTCTGTCCAAGTATACCGCGTCCACCGCCACCCCTCTGTCCAAGTATACCGCGTCCACCGCCACCCCTCTGTCCAAGTATACCACGTCCACCGCCACCCCTCTGTCCAAGTATACCATGTCCACCGCCACCCCTCTGTCCAAGTATACCAAGCCCACCGACACCCCTCTGTCCAAGTATACCACGTCCACCGCCACCCCTCTGTCCAAGTATACCGCGTCCACCGCCATCCCTCTGTCCAAGAATACCACGTCCACCGCCACCCCTCTGTCCAAGTATACCACGTCCACCGCCACCCCTCTGTCCAAGTATACCATGTCCATCGCCACCCCTCTATCCAAGTATACCAAGCCCACCGCCACCCCTCTGTCCAAGTATACCAAGCCCACCGCCACCCCTCTGTCCAAGTATACCACGTCCACCGCCACCCCTCTGTCCAAGTATACCCTGTCCACTACCACCCCTCTGTCCAAGTATACCACGTCCACCGCCACCCCTCTGTCCAAGTATACCATGTCCACCGCCACCCCTCTATCCAAGTATACCAAGCCCACCGCCACCCCTCTGTCCAAGTATACCACGTCCACCGCCACCCCTCTGTCCAAGTATACCCTGTCCACTACCACCCCTCTGTCCAAGTATACCACGTCCACCGCCACCCCTCTGTCCAAGTATACCACGTCCACCGCCACCCCTCTGTCCAAGTATACCATGTCCACCGCCACCCCTCTATCCAAGTATACCAAGCCCACCGCCACCCCTCTGTCCAAGTATACCAAGCCCACCGCCACCCCTCTGTCCAAGTATACCACGTCCACCGCCACCCCTCTGTCCAAGTATACCAAGCCCACCGCCACCCCTCTGTCCAAGTATACCACGTCCACCGCCACCCCTCTGTCCAAGTATACCGCATCCACCGCCACCCCTCTGTCCAAGTATACCACGTCCACCGCCACCCCTCTGTCCAAGTATACCACGTCCACCGCCACCCCTCTGTCCAAGTATACCACGTCCACCGCCACCCCTCTGTCCAAGTATACCAAGCCCACCGACACCCCTCTGTCCAAGTATACCACGTCCACCGCCACCCCTCTGTCCAAGTATACCAAGCCCACCGACACCCCTCTGTCCAAGTATACCACGTCCACCGCCACCCCTCTGTCCAAGTATACCGCGTCCACCGCCACCCCTCTGTCCAAGTATACCACGTCCACCGCCACCCCTCTGTCCAAGTATACCACGTCCACCGCCACCCCTCTGTCCAAGTATACCAAGTCCACCGCCACCCCTCTGTCCAAGTATACCACGTCCACCGCCACCCCTCTGTCCAAGTATACCATGTCCACCGACACCCCTCTGTCCAAGTATACCAAGCCCACGACACCCCTCTGTCCAAGTATACCACGTCCACCGCCACCCCTCTGTCCAAGTATACCGCGTCCACCGCCACCCCTCTGTCCAAGTATACCGCGTCCACCGCCACCCCTCTGTCCAAGTATACCACGTCCACCGCCACCCCTCTGTCCAAGTATACCACGTCCACCGCCACCCCTCTGTCCAAGTATACCAAGTCCACCGCCACCCCTCTGTCCAAGTATACCACGTCCACCGCCACCCCTCTGTCCAAGTATACCATGTCCACCGACACCCCTCTGTCCAAGTATACCAAGCCCACCGACACCCCTCTTTCCAAGTATACCACGTCCACCGCCACCCCCCTGTCCAAGTATACCGCGTCCACCGCCATCCCTCTGTCCAAGTATACCACGTCCACCGCCACCCCTCTGTCCAAGTATACCACGTCCACCGCCACCCCTCTGTCCAAGTATACCACGTCCACCGCCACCCCTCTATCCAAGTATACCAAGCCCACCGCCACCCCTCTGTCCAAGTATACCAAGCCCACCGCCACCCCTCTGTCCAAGTATACCACGTCCACCGCCACCCCTCTGTCCAAGTATACCCTGTCCACTACCACCCCTCTGTCCAAGTATACCACGTCCACCGCCACCCCTCTGTCCAAGTATACCATGTCCACCGCCACCCCTCTATCCAAGTATACCAAGCCCACCGCCACCCCTCTGTCCAAGTATACCACGTCCACCGCCACCTCTCTGTCCAAGTATACCCTGTCCACTACCACCCCTCTGTCCAAGTATACCCTGTCCACTACCACCCCTCTGTCCAAGTATACCACGTCCACCGCCACCCCTCTGTCCAAGTATACCATGTCCACCGCCACCCCTCTATCCAAGTATACCAAGCCCACCGCCACCCCTCTGTCCAAGTATACCACGTCCACCGCCACCCCTCTGTCCAAGTATACCCTGTCCACTACCACCCCTCTGTCCAAGTATACCACGTCCACCGCCACCCCTCTGTCCAAGTATACCACGTCCACCGCCACCCCTCTGTCCAAGTATACCAAGTCCACCGACACCCCTCTGTCCAAGTATACCACGTCCACCGCCACCCCTCTGTCCAAGTATACCGCGTCCACCGCCACCCCTCTGTCCAAGTATACCGCGTCCACCGCCACCCCTCTGTCCAAGTATACCACGTCCACCGCCACCCCTCTGTCCAAGTATACCATGTCCACCGCCACCCCTCTGTCCAAGTATACCAAGCCCACCGACACCCCTCTGTCCAAGTATACCACGTCCACCGCCACCCCTCTGTCCAAGTATACCGCGTCCACCGCCATCCCTCTGTCCAAGAATACCACGTCCACCGCCACCCCTCTGTCCAAGTATACCACGTCCACCGCCACCCCTCTGTCCAAGTATACCATGTCCATCGCCACCCCTCTATCCAAGTATACCAAGCCCACCGCCACCCCTCTGTCCAAGTATACCAAGCCCACCGCCACCCCTCTGTCCAAGTATACCACGTCCACCGCCACCCCTCTGTCCAAGTATACCCTGTCCACTACCACCCCTCTGTCCAAGTATACCACGTCCACCGCCACCCCTCTGTCCAAGTATACCATGTCCACCGCCACCCCTCTATCCAAGTATACCAAGCCCACCGCCACCCCTCTGTCCAAGTATACCACGTCCACCGCCACCCCTCTGTCCAAGTATACCCTGTCCACTACCACCCCTCTGTCCAAGTATACCACGTCCACCGCCACCCCTCTGTCCAAGTATACCACGTCCACCGCCACCCCTCTGTCCAAGTATACCATGTCCACCGCCACCCCTCTATCCAAGTATACCAAGCCCACCGCCACCCCTCTGTCCAAGTATACCAAGCCCACCGCCACCCCTCTGTCCAAGTATACCACGTCCACCGCCACCCCTCTGTCCAAGTATACCAAGCCCACCGCCACCCCTCTGTCCAAGTATACCACGTCCACCGCCACCCCTCTGTCCAAGTATACCGCATCCACCGCCACCCCTCTGTCCAAGTATACCACGTCCACCGCCACCCCTCTGTCCAAGTATACCACGTCCACCGCCACCCCTCTGTCCAAGTATACCACGTCCACCGCCACCCCTCTGTCCAAGTATACCAAGCCCACCGACACCCCTCTGTCCAAGTATACCACGTCCACCGCCACCCCTCTGTCCAAGTATACCAAGCCCACCGACACCCCTCTGTCCAAGTATACCACGTCCACCGCCACCCCTCTGTCCAAGTATACCGCGTCCACCGCCACCCCTCTGTCCAAGTATACCACGTCCACCGCCACCCCTCTGTCCAAGTATACCACGTCCACCGCCACCCCTCTGTCCAAGTATACCAAGTCCACCGCCACCCCTCTGTCCAAGTATACCACGTCCACCGCCACCCCTCTGTCCAAGTATACCATGTCCACCGACACCCCTCTGTCCAAGTATACCAAGCCCACGACACCCCTCTGTCCAAGTATACCACGTCCACCGCCACCCCTCTGTCCAAGTATACCGCGTCCACCGCCACCCCTCTGTCCAAGTATACCACGTCCACCGCCACCCCTCTGTCCAAGTATACCACGTCCACCGCCACCCCTCTGTCCAAGTATACCAAGTCCACCGCCACCCCTCTGTCCAAGTATACCACGTCCACCGCCACCCCTCTGTCCAAGTATACCATGTCCACCGACACCCCTCTGTCCAAGTATACCAAGCCCACCGACACCCCTCTGTCCAAGTATACCACGTCCACCGCCACCCCCCTGTCCAAGTATACCGCGTCCACCGCCATCCCTCTGTCCAAGTATACCACGTCCACCGCCACCCCTCTGTCCAAGTATACCACGTCCACCGCCACCCCTCTGTCCAAGTATACCACGTCCACCGCCACCCCTCTATCCAAGTATACCAAGCCCACCGCCACCCCTCTGTCCAAGTATACCAAGCCCACCGCCACCCCTCTGTCCAAGTATACCACGTCCACCGCCACCCCTCTGTCCAAGTATACCCTGTCCACTACCACCCCTCTGTCCAAGTATACCACGTCCACCGCCACCCCTCTGTCCAAGTATACCATGTCCACCGCCACCCCTCTATCCAAGTATACCAAGCCCACCGCCACCCCTCTGTCCAAGTATACCACGTCCACCGCCACCTCTCTGTCCAAGTATACCCTGTCCACTACCACCCCTCTGTCCAAGTATACCCTGTCCACTACCACCCCTCTGTCCAAGTATACCACGTCCACCGCCACCCCTCTGTCCAAGTATACCATGTCCACCGCCACCCCTCTATCCAAGTATACCAAGCCCACCGCCACCCCTCTGTCCAAGTATACCACGTCCACCGCCACCCCTCTGTCCAAGTATACCCTGTCCACTACCACCCCTCTGTCCAAGTATACCACGTCCACCGCCACCCCTCTGTCCAAGTATACCACGTCCACCGCCACCCCTCTGTCCAAGTATACCATGTCCACCGCCACCCCTCTATCCAAGTATACCAAGCCCACCGCCACCCCTCTGTCCAAGTATACCAAGCCCACCGCCACCCCTCTGTCCAAGTATACCACGTCCACCGCCACCCCTCTGTCCAAGTATACCACGTCCACCGCCACCCCTCTGTCCAAGTATACCGCGTCCACCGCCACCCCTCTGTCCAAGTATACCACGTCCACCGCCACCCCTCTGTCCAAGTATACCACGTCCACCGCCACCCCTCTGTCCAAGTATACCACGTCCACCGCCACCCCTCTGTCCAAGTATACCAAGCCCACCGACACCCCTCTGTCCAAGTATACCACGTCCACCGCCACCCCTCTGTCCAAGTATACCAAGCCCACGACACCCCTCTGTCCAAGTATACCACGTCCACCGCCACCCCTCTGTCCAAGTATACCGCGTCCACCGCCACCCCTCTGTCCAAGTATACCACGTCCACCGCCACCCCTCTGTCCAAGTATACCACGTCCACCGCCATCCCTCTGTCCAAGTATACCCTGTCCACTAAAACCCCTCTGTCCAAGTATACCACGTCCACCGCCACCCCTCTGTCCAAGTATACCACGTCCACCGCCACCCCTCTGTCCAAGTATACCATGTCCACTACCACCCCTCTGTCCAAGTATACCCTGTCCACTACCACCCCTCTGTCCAAGTATACCACGTCCACCGCCACCCCTCTGTCCAAGTATACCATGTCCACCGCCACCCCTCTATCCAAGTATACCAAGCCCACCGCCACCCCTCTGTCCAAGTATACCACGTCCACCGCCACCCCTCTGTCAAAGTATACCCTGTCCACTACCACCCCTCTGTCCAAGTATACCACGTCCACCGCCACCCCTCTGTCCAAGTATACCACGTCCACCGCCACCCCTCTGTCCAAGTATACCATGTCCACCGCCACCCCTCTATCCAAGTATACCAAGCCCACCGCCACCCCTCTGTCCAAGTATACCAAGCCCACCGCCACCCCTCTGTCCAAGTATACCACGTCCACCGCCACCCCTCTGTCCAAGTATACCAAGCCCACCGCCACCCCTCTGTCCAAGTATACCACGTCCACCGCCACCCCTCTGTCCAAGTATACCGCGTCCACCGCCACCCCTCTGTCCAAGTATACCACGTCCACCGCCACCCCTCTGTCCAAGTATACCACGTCCACCGCCACCCCTCTGTCCAAGTATACCACGTCCACCGCCACCCCTCTGTCCAAGTATACCAAGCCCACCGACACCCCTCTGTCCAAGTATACCACGTCCACCGCCACCCCTCTGTCCAAGTATACCAAGCCCACGACACCCCTCTGTCCAAGTATACCACGTCCACCGCCACCCCTCTGTCCAAGTATACCGCGTCCACCGCCACCCCTCTGTCCAAGTATACCACGTCCACCGCCACCCCTCTGTCCAAGTATACCACGTCCACCGCCACCCCTCTGTCCAAGTATACCAAGTCCACCGCCACCCCTCTGTCCAAGTATACCACGTCCACCGCCACCCCTCTGTCCAAGTATACCATGTCCACCGACACCCCTCTGTCCAAGTATACCAAGCCCACCGACACCCCTCTGTCCAAGTATACCACGTCCACCGCCACCCCCCTGTCCAAGTATACCGCGTCCACCGCCATCCCTCTGTCCAAGTATACCACGTCCACCGCCACCCCTCTGTCCAAGTATACCACGTCCACC
The DNA here is from genome assembly GCF_062004578.1 of Staurois parvus. NCBI lineage: Eukaryota > Metazoa > Chordata > Amphibia > Anura > Ranidae > Staurois > Staurois parvus. Next base: position 210,506 of record NW_028319429.1, read on the forward strand.
GCCACCCCTCTGTCCAAGTATACCACGTCCACCGCCACCCCTCTATCCAAGTATACCAAGCCCACCGCCACCCCTCTGTCCAAGTATACCAAGCCCACCGCCACCCCTCTGTCCAAGTATACCACGTCCACCGCCACCCCTCTGTCCAAGTATACCCTGTCCACTACCACCCCTCTGTCCAAGTATACCACGTCCACCGCCACCCCTCTGTCCAAGTATACCATGTCCACCGCCACCCCTCTATCCAAGTATACCAAGCCCACCGCCACCCCTCTGTCCAAGTATACCACGTCCACCGCCACCTCTCTGTCCAAGTATACCCTGTCCACTACCACCCCTCTGTCCAAGTATACCATGTCCACCGCCACCCCTCTATCCAAGTATACCAAGCCCACCGCCACCCCTCTGTCCAAGTATACCATGTCCACCGCCACCCCTCTATCCAAGTATACCAAGCCCACCGCCACCCCTCTGTCCAAGTATACCACGTCCACCGCCACCTCTCTGTCCAAGTATACCCTGTCCACTACCACCCCTCTGTCCAAGTATACCACGTCCACCGCCACCCCTCTGTCCAAGTATACCACGTCCACCGCCACCCCTCTGTCCAAGTATACCATGTCCACTGCCACCCCTCTATCCAAGTATACCAAGCCCACCGCCACCCCTCTGTCCAAGTATACCACGTCCACCGCCACCCCTCTGTCCACGTATACCAAGCCCACCGACACCCCTCTGTCCAAGTATACCACGTCCACCGCCACCCCTCTGTCCAAGTATACCGCGTCCACCGCCACCCCTCTGTCCAAGTATACCACGTCCACCGCCACCCCTCTGTCCAAGTATACCACGTCCACCGACACCCCTCTGTCCAAGTATACCACGTCCACCGCCACCCCTCTGTCCAAGTATACCAAGCCCACCGACAACCCTCTGTCCAAGTATACCACGTCCACCGCCACCCCTCTGTCCAAGTATACCAAGCCCACCGACACCCCTCTGTCCAAGTATACCACGTCCACCGCCACCCCTCTGTCCAAGTATACCGCGTCCACCGCCACCCCTCTGTCCAAGTATACCACGTCCACCGCCACCCCTCTGTCCAAGTATACCACGTCCACCGCCACCCCTCTGTCCAAGTATACCAAGTCCACCGCCACTCCTCTGTCCAAGTATACCAAGCCCACCGACACCCCTCTGTCCCAGTATACCACGTCCACCGCCATCCCTCTGTCCAAGTATACCACGTCCACCGCCACCCCTCTGTCCAAGTATACCACGTCCACCGCCACCCCTCTGTCCAAGTATACCATGTCCACCGCCACCCCTCTATCCAAGTATACCAAGCCCACCGCCACCCCTCTGTCCAAGTATACCAAGCCCACCGCCACCCCTCTGTCCAAGTATACCACGTCCACCGCCACCCCTCTGTCCAAGTATACCCTGTCCACTACCACCCCTCTGTCCAAGTATACCACGTCCACCGCCACCCCTCTGTCCAAGTATACCACGTCCACCGCCACCCCTCTGTCCAAGTATACCATGTCCACCGCCACCCCTCTGTCCAAGTATACCAAGCCCACCGCCACCCCTCTGTCCAAGTATACCAAGCCCACCGCCACCCCTCTGTCCAAGTATACCACGTCCACCGCCACCCCTCTGTCCAAGTATACCCTGTCCACTACCACCCCTCTGTCCAAGTATACCACGTCCACCGCCACCCCTCTGTCCAAGTATACCATGTCCACCGCCACCCCTCTATCCAAGTATACCAAGCCCACCGCCACCCCTCTGTCCAAGTATACCACGTCCACCGCCACCCCTCTGTCCAAGTATACCCTGTCCACTACCACCCCTCTGTCCAAGTATACCACGTCCACCGCCACCCCTCTGTCCAAGTATACCGTGTCCACTGCCACCTCTCTGTTCAAGTATACCACGTCCACAGCCACCCCTCTGTCCAATGTGACAGTAGGCAGGTAAAATCACCTGGTTGCGTCCAGGATGGATGATACATTTGTCCAAGATTTAGGCTCTATGTGGATTTGTTCCACTAGGGGGAACTGCTGAGCCTGTAGCAGTGAGGTAATGAGCTCAGCTGAAGGTAGTCGGCTCATTAGGGCCTCTATAAAACTTCCCAGCCTGCTTAGGCACAGAACTGGTTCCAGGTTGTGTAGCAACTCCCTGAGTAGACTGGGGAGCATCATACCTGTCCATGTGTGAGACAAACGCCTGTCTGGCTAGCCTCCAAATTAACAGGGAGAAAGGGATTGGGTGTAGCACAAGACCAGCGCCTCATCCACCAGCGGGAGAGGATGTCCATTGAGGACTGCCACAGACTGATCCTCAGTCTGCTCAGAGACTATACCTTGATGGACTTTAAGGAGGAAGAGGACGTCTGAAGATCTCCCCTTCCCCTTACTCCCCCTTGCGTGTCTTTGTCCCTTCAATAAAGCTTTGGGCCTGTGTCCCCTTCTTTTTCCCCTCCCCCCCCCCACACACCCGATGCTTATTGTAAAGTGTAACATCCGTATTTTTTTGCATGACTATGTAATGTTAGGAAACGTTCTTTGTATTAGGATGCTATGGTCTCGGGGTAAGCGGCGTTATGCATGACGTGTTGGTCTGGGGATTCGTCCGCCACGCACATCACGTCAGGCATCATACCGCTGAGTGAATGTATTTAATAATTGAATGTATTTATCGTATGCTTGGAACTGTATTGCAATGTGGTGCGCTGCGTCGCAGTATAGGGTGAGATGTACCCCGATAACGAGTATCATGTTTTTTATACTTATGTAATAAAGTATCTTTTTCAATCAAAAAACAAGACCCAGTACCTCCTGATTTGGATGGATCTACCTTGTCTGGCCAGGGGTCGGGAAGGCAGAAAGTCCGCAAACTCAGTGCCCCCTAAGTAGACGCCCTCAGGGGTGCCACTAGTAACACCTGGGTGTGGGACCCCACAGTGTGAAGATGGCACAAGGTCACTGTTTTTCACTCTTTTTGCACAAGCGCCCTTAGGACCAGGGCAATTTTTGCTACAGGCCTCAGGGCCTGGTCTGTGCACAATTTGGCACGGCCACTTTTTTATTTTCTTTCTTTCTTTATTTATTTAATTTATTTACACTCCCACGTTTTGTCACTTTTTCTTACTTTTGTGTGTGTTTTCCACAGGATGGAGGGTGTGGGTCCTCGGGCCTGCCCTGAAGTCTAGGGGGAGGATGTGTGGCCTTTTGGTTCCTTCCTCCCCTGATCCCTAGGGGGTTTTCTCTTCGGGAGAGCCCCCTGACCAAGTACTGGGTGTCTGGCTTCGGCTGGACACAAGGAACGGTGGTCCGTCAGGCCTTTTGGCCAGGAGGACCAAATGGGAACCTTGTCCCTGTCAGGAGCTTCGTGCCTCGGGGGATCAGGGTAGAGGTCCATCCCCTTCGGGGGAAGGACAAAAGCACACCCCTAAGTGCACTTTTTCATGTGGTGTTTTGCACTTGCACTTTTTTTGTGAACACTTATGGGTTTTTTCGTTATAGTTGCACGTTTGCGGACTTAAAAAAAAAACAAAAAAAAACAAGGCTGCACCTAGTGGATAGCAAGGGAAGCTTTTCGTTGTATAGTAAGTGGCCAAGTTGGCAAGAATTTATTTTCATGTTTCTTTTTGTTTTGATGTTTGTCTTATGTAAATAGTGTAAATAAACCACACATTTGTTTTCTCACCTAAACTGCTGTTTTGCTGTGCCTGTTTTGTGTTGTGAACTCACCCAGGGGGTAACCCCCCCCGCTGCCGAGAAAACCCTGCTACACCAAGTATACCATGTCCACAGCCACCCATCTGTCCAAGTATACCACATCCACAGCCACCCCACTATCCAAGTATACCACGTCCACAGCCACCCCTCTAAGTATACCACGACCACAGTGACCCATCTGTTCAAGTATACCACATCCACAGCCACCCCTCTGTCCAAGTATACCATGTCCACCACCCCTCTGTCTAAGTATACCACGTCCACCACCACCCCTCTGTCCAAGTATACCACATCCACAGCCACCCATCTGTCCAAGTATACCATATCTCCAGCCACCCCTCTGTCCAAGTATACCACGTACACAGCGACCCCTCTGTCCAAGTATACCACGTCCACTGCCACCCCTCTGTCCAAGTATACCACGTACACAGCGACCCCTCTGTCCAATTATACCATGTCCACAGTGACCCATCTGTCCAAGTTTACCACGTCCACAGCCACCCCTCTGTCCAAGTATACCACGTCCACCCATCTGTCCAAGTATACCACGTCCACCGCCACCCCTCTAAGTATACCTCATCCACAGCCACCCCTCTGTCCAAGTATACCATGTCCACAGCGAATCATCTGTCCAAGTATACCACGTCCACAGCCACCCCTCTGTCCAAGTATACCACGTCCACAGCCGCCCCTCTGTCCAAGTATATCCCGTCCACTGCCACACTTCTGTCCAAGGTTTTGCTCACCCCCTCATAAAAAGAAATCAGATTTGTTTGACAACTTCTGTCTTCCATGATTCCATGCTGTCTGTTGCAAGAACTCATCTATGTTGATTTTTTTTAAACTCTCCAGTACCTTCCCAACTATAGAAGTTGAACTAGCAGGTCTATAATTACTTGCACAGATGGGTGACCGCACTGTCCTTCCTCCACCTAAATCTGGAATGGTTTAGTGCAGCCCAGAAACAATTTTAAACTTTTGTGAGAAGAGAATTCAGCTGAGCTGGTGAAAATGGTCCCTGAATAATGGAAGTGTGTCTCTGGTGTTCAGAACAGTTCTATGTTCTCCTGGACCCAACAGTAACTAACGTGAAGTATATTGTTGGTGGAGATGGACTATTCCAGAAATGACTTGGAAGGCAGACTGTCCGTCTTCTTATGAAAGCTTTAGGACTGGCTAGGACTTTCCATAGATGGATTCTACATACACAGGATATCATATGACAAACATTCCATGGTATTGGAACAATCATACGTTATAAAGCTGTGCTTAGAACATTCTCCTAGAAAGACTTCGCACATTCTAGAGGAGTCCTAGTAATACATTGCCATAATACACCTTTTTCTCATATTGCCCGAGTTATCCCACCTATCAGAGTGTAAACGAAATCAGTAGAAGGTCATTTCAGTCTTCCATGCTGGTTGTAGTGATGCGGCCCGGCCATGTTCAAGAACTTACTCAAGCCAGTTGATCCTCTTCATCATGAACTGTGGAAAATGTGATCTGAGCAGTTGGTGGAATAGTTGAGGCATTACATTACCATTTAATCTCCAGGAGAAGACACAAATCTGTCATTTCACAGCCATTGTTTCTCTTTTTTTAGGGACTCTTTAATGACTGGCATAGTACCACTGGATTGGTGTAAGGCCAATGTGGGGCCAATATTTAAAAAGGGGTCAAAATCTTTCCCAAGTAATTATAGACCTGTTAGTGTAACTTCTATAGTTGGGAAGATACCGGAGAGTTTAATAAAAGACCACAGAGAGGAGTTCTTGCTGGAAAAAAATATTGTAACCAACAGACAGCATGGATTCATGACAGACAGAAGTTGTCACACAAATCTGATTTCTTTTTATGAGGAAGAGAGAAAAACCTTGGACAAAGGGGTGGGGGTGGATGTGGTATACTTGGACAGAGGGGTGGCTGTGGAATACTTGGACAGAGGGGGCTGTGGATGTGGTATCCTTGGACAGAGGGGTGGCTGTGGACGTGGTATACTTGGACAGAGGGGTGGCTGTGGATGTGGTATACTTGGACAGAGGGGTGGCTGTGGATGTGGTATACTTGGACTGAGGGGTGGCTGTGGACGTGGTATACTTGGACAGAGGGGTGACTGTGGACGTGGTATACTTGCACAGAGGGGTGGCTGTGGATGTGGTACACTTGGACAGAGGGGTGCCTGTGGACGTGGTATACTTGGACAGAGGGGTGGCTGTGGATGTGGAATACTTGGACAGAGGGCTGGCTGTGGACGTGGTATAATTGGACAGAGGGGTGGCTGTGGACGTGGTATACTTGGACAGAGGGGTGGTGGTGGATGTGGTACACTTGGACAGAGGGGTGGCTGTGGATGTGGTATACTTGGACTGAGGGGTGGCTGTGGATGTGGTATACTTGGACAGAGGGGTGACTGTGGACGTGGAATACTTGGACAGAGGGGTGACTGTGGACGTGGTATACTTGCACAGAGGGGTGGCTGTGGATGTGGTACACTTGGACAGAGGGGTGGCTGTGGACGTGGTATACTTGGACAGAGGGGTGGCTGTGGACGTGGTATACTTGGACAGAGGGCTAGCTGTGGACATGTTATACTTGGACAGAGGGGTGGCTGTGGACGTGGTATACTTGGACAGAGGGGTGGCTGTGGACGTGGTATACTTGGACAGAGGGCTAGCTGTGGACATGTTATACTTGGACAGAGGGGTGGCTGTGGACGTGGTATACTTGGACAGAGGGGTGTCGGTGGACATGGTATACTTGGACAGAGGGGTGGCGGTGGACATGGTACACTTGGACAGAGGGGTGGCTGTGGACGTGGTATACTTGGACAGAGGGGTGGCAGTGGACGTGGTACACTTGGAAAGAGGAGTGGCAGTGGACGTGGTACACTTGGACAGAGGGGTGGCAGTGGACGTGGTACACTTGGATTTTGCAAAAGCATTTGACAGAGTTTCCCACACACGGCTAATGTGTAAGGTAAAGTCTACAGGCTTGGAAAAATCCAAATGTAAATGGATAGAAAACTTGCTAAAAGATGGTATTCAGAGAGTAGTGGTTAATGATTCATACTCTGCATGGTCTAGGGGTGTCAGTGGGGTACCCCAAGGTTCAGTGTTGGGACCCTTACTTATTAATATATTTATAAACGATATGAAATCCCATCTCAGTCTTTGCAGATGACACCAAGCTGTGCCGGGGAATAACGTCCTTACAGGATGTCTCCAACTTACAAGCCGACTTCAATGCTCTGTGTAATTGGGGGACTATGGGGCCAATGAGGGCTAATGGTGATAAATGTAAATGTATTCTTAGCACTTGGGGGCTAAGAATATGCATCATACATACTAGGGGGGTACAACGGGGGGGGTCAATGATGGAGAAGGATCTGGGGGTTCGGGTAGATCACAAGCTTAATAATGGCAGCAATGCCAAGCTGCGGGTTCTAAAGCGAGCAAAATCCTCCCTGTATTAGGAGAGGTATAGACTCCAGAGAGAGAGATATCATTGCCCCCCCCCCGGGTAGAAATCAATAGTAACACCTCATCTGGAATATGCAGTTCAGTTTTGGGCTCCAATTCACAAAAAGAACATTGGGGAACTGGAGAAAGTGCAGAGAAGGGCAACCAAACTGATACGAGGCATGGAGGAGATCAGCTATGAGGAAATATTAGAGGAACAGAATGTATTCTCTACTGAGAAGAGGAGATTAAGGGGGGATATGATCTCCATGTATAATACATAAGGGGGGATATGATCTCCATGTATAATACATAAGGGGGGATATGATCTCCATGTATAATACATAAGGGGGGATATGATCTCCATGTATTATACATAAGGGGGGATATGATCCCCATGTATAATACATAAGGGGGGATATGATCTCCAGGTATAATACATAAGGGGGATATGATCTCCATGTATAATACATAAGGGGGGTATATGATCTCCATGTATAATACATAAGGGGGGATATGATCACCATGTATAATACATAAGGGGGGATATGATCTCCATGTATAATACATAAGGGGGATATGATCTCCATGTATAATACATAAGGGGGATATGATCTCCATGTATAATACATAAGGGGGGATATGATCACCATGTATAATATATAAGGGGGATATGATCTCCATGTATAATACATAAGGGGGATATGATCTCCATGTATAATACATAAGGGGGGATATGATCTCCATGTATAATACATAAGGGGGGATATGATCTCCATGTATAATACATAAGGGGGGTATATGATCTCCATGTATAATACATAAGGGGGGATATGATCACCATGTATAATGCATAAGGGGGGGATATGATCTCCATGTATAATACATAAGGGGGGATATGATCACCATGTATAATACATAAGGGGGATATGATCTCCATGTATAATACATAAAGGGGATATGATCTCCATGTATAATACATAAAGGGGGGATATGATCTCCATGTATAATACATAAGGGGGGGATATGATCTCCATGTATAATACATAAGGGGGGATATGATCTCCATGTATAATACATAAGGGGGGATATGATCTCCGTGTATAATACATAAGGGGGATATGATCTCCATGTATAATATATAAGGGGGATATGATCTCCATGTATAATACATAAGGGGGGATATGATCTCCATGTATAATATATAAGGGGGGATATGATCTCCATGTATAATACATAAGGGGGATATGATCACCATGTATAATACATAAGGGGGGGATATGATCACCATGTATAATACATAAGGGGGGGATATGATCTCCATGTACAATACATGGGGGATATGATCTCCATGTATAATACATAAGGGGGGGATATGATCTCCATGTACAATACCTGGGGGGGGGATATGATCTCCATGTACAATACCTGGGGGGGGGGATATGATCTCCATGTATAATACATAAGGGGGGATATGATCTCCATGTATAATATATAAGGGGGGATATGATCTCCATGTATAATACATAAGGGGGATATGATCACCATGTATAATACATAAGGGGGGGATATGATCACCATGTATAATACATAAGGGGGGGATATGATCTCCATGTACAATACATGGGGGGGATATGATCTCCATGTATAATACATAAGGGGGGGATATGATCTCCATGTACAATACCTGGGGGGGGGATATGATCTCCATGTATAATACATAAGGGGGGATATGATCTCCATGTATAATATATAAGGGGGGATATGATCTCCATGTATAATACATAAGGGGGATATGATCACCATGTATAATACATAAGGGGGGGATATGATCACCATGTATAATACATAAGGGGGGGATATGATCTCCATGTATAATACATAAGGGGGATATGATCTCCATGTATAATACATAAGGGGGGATATGATCTCCATGTATAATACATAAGGGGGGATATGATCTCCATGTAAAATACATAAGGGGGGATATGATCACCATGTATAATACATAAGGGGGGATATGATCTCCATGTATAATACATAAGGGGGATATGATCACCATGTATAATACATAAGGGGGGATATGATCACCATGTAAAATACATAAGGGGGGATATGATCTCCATGTATAATACATAAGGGAAGATATGATCACCATGTATAATACATAAGGGGGGATATGATCTCCATGTATAATACATAAGGGGGATATGATCTCCATGTAAAATACATAAGGGGGGATATGATCACCATGTATAATACATAAGGGGGGATATGATCTCCATGTATAATACATAAGGGGGATATGATCTCCATGTATAATACATAAGGGGGGATATGATCACCATGTAAAATACATAAGGGGGATATGATCTCCATGTATAATACATAAGGGGGGGATATGATCTCCATGTATAATACATAAGGGGGGGATATGATCTCCATGTATAACACATAAGGGGGATATGATCACCATGTATAATACATAAGGGGGGGATATGATCTCCATGTATAATACATAAGGGGGATATGATCTCCATGTATAATACATAAGGGGGGGTATGATCTCCATGTATAATACATAAGGGGGGGATATGATCTCCATGTATAATACATAAGGGGGGATATGATCTCCATGTATAATACATAAAGGGGGGGGGGTATGATCTCCATGTATAATACATAAGGGGGGATATGATCACCATGTATAATACATGGGGGGGGTGTATGATCTCCATGTATAATACATAAGGGGGGATATGATCACCATGTATAATACATGGGGGGGGGGTATGATCTCCATGTATAATACATGGGGGGGGATATGATCTCCATGTATATTACATAAGGCGGGATATGATCTCCATGTATAATACATAAGGGGGGATATGATCTCCATGTATAATACATAAGGGGGATATGATCTCCATGTATAATACATAAGGGGGGATATGACCTCCGTGTATAATACAAAAGGGGGGATATGATCTCCATGTATAATACATAAAGGGGGGGTATGATCTCCATGTATAATACATAAGGGGGGGATATGATCTCCATGTATAATACATAAGGGGGATATGATCTCCATGTATAATACATAAGGGGGGTATGATCTCCATGTATAATACATAAGGGGGGGATATGATCTCCATGTATAATACATAAGGAGGGATATGATCTCCATGTATAATACATAAGGGGGGATATGATCACCATGTATAATACATGGGGGGGGTATGATCTCCATGTATAATACATGGGGGGGGGAATATGATCTCCATGTATATTACATAAGGCGGGATATGATCTCCATGTATAATACATAAGGGGGATATGATCACCATGTATAATACATAAGGGGGATATGATCTCAATGTATAATACATAAGGGGGATATGATCTCCATGTATAATACATAAGGGGGGGATATGATCTCCATGTATAATACATAAGGGGGATATAATCTCCATGTATAACACATAAGGGGGATTTGATCTCCATGTATAATACATAAGGGGGGATATGATCTCCATGTATAATACATAAGGGGGGGATATGATCTCCATGTATAATACATAAGGGGGATATGATCTCCATGTATAATACATAAGGGGGGATATGATCTCCATGTATAATACATAGGGGGGATATGATCTCCATGTATAATACATAAGTGGGGATATGACCTCCGTGTATAATACATAAGGGGGGATATGATCTCCGTGTATAATACATAAGGGGGATATGATCTCCATGTATAATACATAAGGGGGGGATGTGATCTCCATGTATAATACATAAGGGGGATATGATCTCCATGTATAATACATAGGAGGGGATATGATCTCCATGTATAATACATAAGGGGGGATATGATCTCCATGTATAATACATAAGGGGGGGATGTGATCTCCATGTATAATACATAAGGAGGGATATGATCTCTATGTATAATACATAAGGGGGATATGATCTCCATGTATAATACATAAGGGGGGGGATATGATCTCCATGTATAATACATAGGAGGGGATATGATCTCCATGTATAATACATGAGGGGGGATATGATCTCCATGTATAATACATAAGGGGGGATATGATCTCCATGTATAATACATAAGGGGGATATGATCACCATGTATAATACATAAGGGGGGTATGATCTCCATGTATAATACATAAGGGGGATATGATCTCCATGTATAATACATAAGGAGGGGATATGATCTCCATGTATTATACATAAGGGGGGATATGATCCCCATGTATAATACATAAGGGGGGATATGATCTCCAGGTATAATACATAAGGGGGATATGATCTCCATGTATAATACTTAAGGGGGGTATATGATCTCCATGTATAATACATAAGGGGGGATATGATCACCATGTATAATACATAAGGGGGGATATGATCTCCATGTATAATACATAAGGGGGGATATGATCTCCATGTATAATACATAAGGGGGGATATGATCTCCATGTATAATACATAAGGGGGATATGATCTCCATGTATAATACATAAGGGGGGGATATGATCTCCATGTATAATACATAAGGGGGATATGATCTCCATGTATAATACATAAGGGGGGATATGATCACCATGTATAATACATAAGGGGGATATGATCTCCATGTATAATACATAAGGGGGGATATGATCTCCATGTATAATACATAAGGGGGGGGGATATGATCTCCATGTATAATACATAAGGGGGGATATGATCACCATGTATAATACATAAGGGGGATATGATCTCCATGTATAATACATAAGGGGGGATATGATCTCCATGTATAATACATAAGGGGGGATATGATCTCCATGTATAATACATAAGGGGGGGATATGATCTCCATGTATAATACATAAGGGGGATATGATCTCCATGTATAATACATAAGGGGGGATATGATCTCCATGTATAATACATAAGGGGGGATATGATCTCCATGTATAATACATAAGGGGGATATGATCTCCATGTATAATACATAAGGGGGATATGATCTCCATGTATAATACATAAGGGGGGATATGATCTCCATGTATAATACATAAGGGGGGATATGATCTCCATGTATAATACATAAGGGGGGGATATGATCTCCATGTATATTACATAAGGGGGGGATATGATCTCCATGTATAATACATAAGGGGGGGATATAATCTCCATGTATAATACATAAGGGGGTATGATCTCCATGTATAATACATAAGGGGGGATATGATCTCCATGTATAATACATAAGGGGGATATGATCTCCATGTATAATACATAAGGGGGGGATATGATCTCCATGTATAATACATAAGGGGGGATATGATCTCCATGTATAATACATAAGGGGGATATGATCTCCATGTATAATACATAAGGGGGGATATGATCTCCATGTATAATACATAAGGGGGGATATGAACTCCATGTATAATACATAAGGGGGGGATATGATCACCATGTATAATACATAAGGGGGGATATGATCTCCATGTATAATACATAAGGGGGGATATGATCTCCATGTATAATACATAAGGGGGGATATGATCTCCATGTATAATACATAAGGGGAGATATGGTCACCATGTATAATACATAAGGGGGATATGATCTCCATGTATAATACATAAGGGGGATATGATCTCCATGTATAATACATAAGGGGGATATGATCTCCATGTATAATACATAAGGGGGGATATGATCTCCATGTATAATACATAAGGGGGGGATATGATCTCCACGTATAATACATAATGGGGGGATATGATCTCCATGTATAATACATAAGGGGGGATATGATCTCCATGTATAATACATAAGGGGGGGATATGATCTCCATGTATAATACATAAGGGGGGGGATATGATCTCCATGTATAATACATAAGGGGGGATATGATCTCCCTGTATAATACATAAGGGGGGGATATGATCTCCATGTATAATACATAAGGGGGATATGATCTCCATGTATAATACATAAGGGGGATATGATCTCCATGTATAATACATAAGGGGGGATGTGATCTCCATGTATAATACATAAGGGGGGGATATGATCTCCATGTATAATACATAAGGGGGGGATATGATCTCCATGTATAATACATAAGGGGGGATATGATGTCCATGTATAATACATAAGGGGGGGATATGATCTCCATGTATAATACATAAGGGGGGGATATGATCTCCATGTATAATACATAAGGGGGGATATGATGTCCATGTATAATACATAAGGGGGGGATATGATCACCATGTATAATACATAAGGGGGGGATATGATCTCCATGTATAATACATAAGGGGGGGATATGATCTCCATGTATAATACATAAGGGGGGGATATGATCTCCATGTATAATACATAAGGGGAGATATGATCTCCATGTATAATACATAAGGGGGGATATGATCTCCATGTATAATACATAAGGGGGGATATGATCTCCATGTATAATACATAAGGGGGGATATGATCTCCATGTATATTACATAAGGGGGGGATATGATCTCCATGTATAATACATAAGGGGGGGATATAATCTCCATGTATAATACATAAGGGGGTATGATCTCCATGTATAATACATAAGGGGGGATATGATCTCCATGTATAATACATAAGGGGGATATGATCTCAATGTATAATACATAAGGGGGGGATATGATCTCCATGTATAATACATAAGGGGGGATATGATCTCCATGTATAATACATAAGGGGGATATGATCTCCATGTATAATACATAAGGGGGATATGATCTCCATGTATAATACATAAGGGGGGATATGATCTCCATGTATAATACATAAGGGGGGATATGAACTCCATGTATAATACATAAGGGGGGGATATGATCACCATGTATAATACATAAGGGGGGATATGATCTCCATGTATAATACATAAGGGGGGATATGATCTCCATGTATAATACATAAGGGGAGATATGGTCACCATGTATAATACATAAGGGGGATATGATCTCCATGTATAATACATAAGGGGGATATGATCTCCATGTATAATACATAAGGGGGGATATGATCTCCATGTATAATACATAAGGGGGGGATATGATCTCCACGTATAATACATAATGGGGGGATATGATCTCCATGTATAATACATAAGGGGGGATATGATCTCCATGTATAATACATAAGGGGGGGATATGATCTCCATGTATAATACATAAGGGGGGGATATGATCTCCATGTATAATACATAAGGGGGGATATGATCTCCCTGTATAATACATAAGGGGGGGATATGATCTCCATGTATAATACATAAGGGGGATATGATCTCCATGTATAATACATAAGGGGGATATGATCTCCATGTATAATACATAAGGGGGGATATGATCTCCATGTATAATACATAAGGGGGGATATGATCTCCATGTATAATACATAAGGGGGGTATATGATCTCCATGTATAATACATAAGGGGAGATATGATGTCCATGTATAATACATAAGGGGGGGATATGATCTCCATGTATAATACATAAGGGGGGATATGATCTCCATGTATAATACATAAGGGGGGATATGATCTCCATGTATAATACATAAGGGGAGATATGGTCACCATGTATAATACATAAGGGGGATATGATCTCCATGTATAATACATAAGGGGGATATGATCTCCATGTATAATACATAAGGGGGATATGATCTCCATGTATAATACATAAGGGGGGATATGATCTCCATGTATAATACATAAGGGGGGGATATGATCTCCACGTATAATACATAATGGGGGGATATGATCTCCATGTATAATACATAAGGGGGGATATGATCTCCATGTATAATACATAAGGGGGGGATATGATCTCCATGTATAATACATAAGGGGGGGGATATGATCTCCATGTATAATACATAAGGGGGGGATATAATCTCCATGTATAATACATAAGGGGGTATGATCTCCATGTATAATACATAAGGGGGGATATGATCTCCATGTATAATACATAAAGGGGATATGATCTCCATGTATAATACATAAGGGGGGGATATGATCTCCATGTATAATACATAAGGGGGGATATGATCTCCATGTATAATACATAAGGGGGGATATGATCTCCATGTATAATATATAAGGGGGGATATGATCTCCATGTATAATACATAAGGGGGATATGATCACCATGTATAATACATAAGGGGGGGATATGATCACCATGTATAATACATAAGGGGGGGATATGATCTCCATGTACAATACATGGGGGGATATGATCTCCATGTATAATACATAAGGGGGGGATATGATCTCCATGTACAATACCTGGGGGGGGGATATGATCTCCATGTACAATACCTGGGGGGGGGGATATGATCTCCATGTATAATACATAAGGGGGGATATGATCTCCATGTATAATATATAAGGGGGGATATGATCTCCATGTATAATACATAAGGGGGATATGATCACCATGTATAATACATAAGGGGGGGATATGATCACCATGTATAATACATAAGGGGGGGATATGATCTCCATGTACAATACATGGGGGGGATATGATCTCCATGTATAATACATAAGGGGGGGATATGATCTCCATGTACAATACCTGGGGGGGGGATATGATCTCCATGTATAATACATAAGGGGGGATATGATCTCCATGTATAATATATAAGGGGGGATATGATCTCCATGTATAATACATAAGGGGGATATGATCACCATGTATAATACATAAGGGGGGGATATGATCACCATGTATAATACATAAGGGGGGGATATGATCTCCATGTATAATACATAAGGGGGATATGATCTCCATGTATAATACATAAGGGGGGATATGATCTCCATGTATAATACATAAGGGGGGATATGATCTCCATGTAAAATACATAAGGGGGGATATGATCACCATGTATAATACATAAGGGGGGATATGATCTCCATGTATAATACATAAGGGGGATATGATCACCATGTATAATACATAAGGGGGGATATGATCACCATGTAAAATACATAAGGGGGGATATGATCTCCATGTATAATACATAAGGGAAGATATGATCACCATGTATAATACATAAGGGGGGATATGATCTCCATGTATAATACATAAGGGGGATATGATCTCCATGTAAAATACATAAGGGGGGATATGATCACCATGTATAATACATAAGGGGGGATATGATCTCCATGTATAATACATAAGGGGGATATGATCTCCATGTATAATACATAAGGGGGGATATGATCACCATGTAAAATACATAAGGGGGGATATGATCTCCATGTATAATACATAAGGGGGGGATATGATCTCCATGTATAATACATAAGGGGGGGA
Source organism: Staurois parvus (assembly GCF_062004578.1). Taxonomy (NCBI): domain Eukaryota; kingdom Metazoa; phylum Chordata; class Amphibia; order Anura; family Ranidae; genus Staurois; species Staurois parvus. The sequence continues at coordinate 227,103 of NW_028319429.1, forward strand.
TATGATCTCCATGTATAACACATAAGGGGGATATGATCACCATGTATAATACATAAGGGGGGGATATGATCTCCATGTATAATACATAAGGGGGATATGATCTCCATGTATAATACATAAGGGGGGGTATGATCTCCATGTATAATACATAAGGGGGGGATATGATCTCCATGTATAATACATAAGGGGGGATATGATCTCCATGTATAATACATAAAGGGGGGGGGGGGTATGATCTCCATGTATAATACATAAGGGGGGATATGATCACCATGTATAATACATGGGGGGGGTGTATGATCTCCATGTATAATACATAAGGGGGGATATGATCACCATGTATAATACATGGGGGGGGGGTATGATCTCCATGTATAATACATGGGGGGGGATATGATCTCCATGTATATTACATAAGGCGGGATATGATCTCCATGTATAATACATAAGGGGGGATATGATCTCCATGTATAATACATAAGGGGGATATGATCTCCATGTATAATACATAAGGGGGGATATGACCTCCGTGTATAATACAAAAGGGGGGATATGATCTCCATGTATAATACATAAAGGGGGGGTATGATCTCCATGTATAATACATAAGGGGGGGATATGATCTCCATGTATAATACATAAGGGGGATATGATCTCCATGTATAATACATAAGGGGGGGTATGATCTCCATGTATAATACATAAGGGGGGGATATGATCTCCATGTATAATACATAAGGAGGGATATGATCTCCATGTATAATACATAAGGGGGGATATGATCACCATGTATAATACATGGGGGGGGTATGATCTCCATGTATAATACATGGGGGGGGGAATATGATCTCCATGTATATTACATAAGGCGGGATATGATCTCCATGTATAATACATAAGGGGGATATGATCACCATGTATAATACATAAGGGGGATATGATCTCAATGTATAATACATAAGGGGGATATGATCTCCATGTATAATACATAAGGGGGGGATATGATCTCCATGTATAATACATAAGGGGGATATAATCTCCATGTATAACACATAAGGGGGATTTGATCTCCATGTATAATACATAAGGGGGGATATGATCTCCATGTATAATACATAAGGGGGGGATATGATCTCCATGTATAATACATAAGGGGGATATGATCTCCATGTATAATACATAAGGGGGGATATGATCTCCATGTATAATACATAGGGGGGATATGATCTCCATGTATAATACATAAGTGGGGATATGACCTCCGTGTATAATACATAAGGGGGGATATGATCTCCATGTATAATACATAAGGGGGGATATGATCTCCATGTATAATACATAAGGGGAGATATGGTCACCATGTATAATACATAAGGGGGATATGATCTCCATGTATAATACATAAGGGGGATATGATCTCCATGTATAATACATAAGGGGGGATATGATCTCCATGTATAATACATAAGGGGGGGATATGATCTCCACGTATAATACATAATGGGGGGATATGATCTCCATGTATAATACATAAGGGGGGATATGATCTCCATGTATAATACATAAGGGGGGGATATGATCTCCATGTATAATACATAAGGGGGGGATATGATCTCCATGTATAATACATAAGGGGGGATATGATCTCCCTGTATAATACATAAGGGGGGGATATGATCTCCATGTATAATACATAAGGGGGATATGATCTCCATGTATAATACATAAGGGGGATATGATCTCCATGTATAATACATAAGGGGGGATATGATCTCCATGTATAATACATAAGGGGGGATATGATCTCCATGTATAATACATAAGGGGGGTATATGATCTCCATGTATAATACATAAGGGGAGATATGATGTCCATGTATAATACATAAGGGGGGGATATGATCTCCATGTATAATACATAAGGGGGGATATGATCTCCATGTATAATACATAAGGGGGGATATGATCTCCATGTATAATACATAAGGGGAGATATGGTCACCATGTATAATACATAAGGGGGATATGATCTCCATGTATAATACATAAGGGGGATATGATCTCCATGTATAATACATAAGGGGGATATGATCTCCATGTATAATACATAAGGGGGGATATGATCTCCATGTATAATACATAAGGGGGGGATATGATCTCCACGTATAATACATAATGGGGGGATATGATCTCCATGTATAATACATAAGGGGGGATATGATCTCCATGTATAATACATAAGGGGGGGATATGATCTCCATGTATAATACATAAGGGGGGGGATATGATCTCCATGTATAATACATAAGGGGGGGATATAATCTCCATGTATAATACATAAGGGGGTATGATCTCCATGTATAATACATAAGGGGGGATATGATCTCCATGTATAATACATAAGGGGGATATGATCTCCATGTATAATACATAAGGGGGGGATATGATCTCCATGTATAATACATAAGGGGGGATATGATCTCCATGTATAATACATAAGGGGGGATATGATCTCCATGTATAATATATAAGGGGGGATATGATCTCCATGTATAATACATAAGGGGGATATGATCACCATGTATAATACATAAGGGGGGGATATGATCACCATGTATAATACATAAGGGGGGGATATGATCTCCATGTACAATACATGGGGGGATATGATCTCCATGTATAATACATAAGGGGGGGATATGATCTCCATGTACAATACCTGGGGGGGGGATATGATCTCCATGTACAATACCTGGGGGGGGGGATATGATCTCCATGTATAATACATAAGGGGGGATATGATCTCCATGTATAATATATAAGGGGGGATATGATCTCCATGTATAATACATAAGGGGGATATGATCACCATGTATAATACATAAGGGGGGGATATGATCACCATGTATAATACATAAGGGGGGGATATGATCTCCATGTACAATACATGGGGGGGATATGATCTCCATGTATAATACATAAGGGGGGGATATGATCTCCATGTACAATACCTGGGGGGGGGGATATGATCTCCATGTATAATACATAAGGGGGGATATGATCTCCATGTATAATATATAAGGGGGGATATGATCTCCATGTATAATACATAAGGGGGATATGATCACCATGTATAATACATAAGGGGGGGATATGATCACCATGTATAATACATAAGGGGGGGATATGATCTCCATGTATAATACATAAGGGGGATATGATCTCCATGTATAATACATAAGGGGGGATATGATCTCCATGTATAATACATAAGGGGGGATATGATCTCCATGTAAAATACATAAGGGGGGATATGATCACCATGTATAATACATAAGGGGGGATATGATCTCCATGTATAATACATAAGGGGGATATGATCACCATGTATAATACATAAGGGGGGATATGATCACCATGTAAAATACATAAGGGGGGATATGATCTCCATGTATAATACATAAGGGAAGATATGATCACCATGTATAATACATAAGGGGGGATATGATCTCCATGTATAATACATAAGGGGGATATGATCTCCATGTAAAATACATAAGGGGGGATATGATCACCATGTATAATACATAAGGGGGGATATGATCTCCATGTATAATACATAAGGGGGATATGATCTCCATGTATAATACATAAGGGGGGATATGATCACCATGTAAAATACATAAGGGGGGATATGATCTCCATGTATAATACATAAGGGGGGGATATGATCTCCATGTATAATACATAAGGGGGGGATATGATCTCCATGTATAACACATAAGGGGGATATGATCACCATGTATAATACATAAGGGGGGGATATGATCTCCATGTATAATACATAAGGGGGATATGATCTCCATGTATAATACATAAGGGGGGGTATGATCTCCATGTATAATACATAAGGGGGGGATATGATCTCCATGTATAATACATAAGGGGGGATATGATCTCCATGTATAATACATAAAGGGGGGGGGGGTATGATCTCCATGTATAATACATAAGGGGGGATATGATCACCATGTATAATACATGGGGGGGGTGTATGATCTCCATGTATAATACATAAGGGGGGATATGATCACCATGTATAATACATGGGGGGGGGGTATGATCTCCATGTATAATACATGGGGGGGGATATGATCTCCATGTATATTACATAAGGCGGGATATGATCTCCATGTATAATACATAAGGGGGGATATGATCTCCATGTATAATACATAAGGGGGATATGATCTCCATGTATAATACATAAGGGGGGATATGACCTCCGTGTATAATACAAAAGGGGGGATATGATCTCCATGTATAATACATAAAGGGGGGGTATGATCTCCATGTATAATACATAAGGGGGGGATATGATCTCCATGTATAATACATAAGGGGGATATGATCTCCATGTATAATACATAAGGGGGGGTATGATCTCCATGTATAATACATAAGGGGGGGATATGATCTCCATGTATAATACATAAGGAGGGATATGATCTCCATGTATAATACATAAGGGGGGATATGATCACCATGTATAATACATGGGGGGGGTATGATCTCCATGTATAATACATGGGGGGGGGAATATGATCTCCATGTATATTACATAAGGCGGGATATGATCTCCATGTATAATACATAAGGGGGATATGATCACCATGTATAATACATAAGGGGGATATGATCTCAATGTATAATACATAAGGGGGATATGATCTCCATGTATAATACATAAGGGGGGGATATGATCTCCATGTATAATACATAAGGGGGATATAATCTCCATGTATAACACATAAGGGGGATTTGATCTCCATGTATAATACATAAGGGGGGATATGATCTCCATGTATAATACATAAGGGGGGGATATGATCTCCATGTATAATACATAAGGGGGATATGATCTCCATGTATAATACATAAGGGGGGATATGATCTCCATGTATAATACATAGGGGGGATATGATCTCCATGTATAATACATAAGTGGGGATATGACCTCCGTGTATAATACATAAGGGGGATATGATCTCCGTGTATAATACATAAGGGGGATATGATCTCCATGTATAATACATAAGGGGGGGATGTGATCTCCATGTATAATACATAAGGGGGATATGATCTCCATGTATAATACATAGGAGGGGATATGATCTCCATGTATAATACATAAGGGGGGATATGATCTCCATGTATAATACATAAGGGGGGGATGTGATCTCCATGTATAATACATAAGGAGGGATATGATCTCTATGTATAATACATAAGGGGGGATATGATCTCCATGTATAATACATAGGAGGGGATATGATCTCCATGTATAATACATGAGGGGGGATATGATCTCCATGTATAATACATAAGGGGGGATATGATCTCCATGTATAATACATAAGGGGGATATGATCACCATGTATAATACATAAGGGGGGGTATGATCTCCATGTATAATACATAAGGGGGATATGATCTCCATGTATAATACATAAGGAGGGGATATGATCTCCATGTATTATACATAAGGGGGGATATGATCCCCATGTATAATACATAAGGGGGGATATGATCTCCAGGTATAATACATAAGGGGGATATGATCTCCATGTATAATACTTAAGGGGGGTATATGATCTCCATGTATAATACATAAGGGGGGATATGATCACCATGTATAATACATAAGGGGGGATATGATCTCCATGTATAATACATAAGGGGGGATATGATCTCCATGTATAATACATAAGGGGGGATATGATCTCCATGTATAATACATAAGGGGGATATGATCTCCATGTATAATACATAAGGGGGGGATATGATCTCCATGTATAATACATAAGGGGGATATGATCTCCATGTATAATACATAAGGGGGGATATGATCACCATGTATAATACATAAGGGGGATATGATCTCCATGTATAATACATAAGGGGGGATATGATCTCCATGTATAATACATAAGGGGGGGGGATATGATCTCCATGTATAATACATAAGGGGGGATATGATCACCATGTATAATACATAAGGGGGATATGATCTCCATGTATAATACATAAGGGGGGATATGATCTCCATGTATAATACATAAGGGGGGATATGATCTCCATGTATAATACATAAGGGGGGGATATGATCTCCATGTATAATACATAAGGGGGATATGATCTCCATGTATAATACATAAGGGGGGGATATGATCTCCATGTATAATACATAAGGGGGGATATGATCTCCATGTATAATACATAAGGGGGATATGATCTCCATGTATAATACATAAGGGGGATATGATCTCCATGTATAATACATAAGGGGGGATATGATCTCCATGTATAATACATAAGGGGGGATATGATCTCCATGTATAATACATAAGGGGGGGATATGATCTCCATGTATATTACATAAGGGGGGGATATGATCTCCATGTATAATACATAAGGGGGGGATATAATCTCCATGTATAATACATAAGGGGGTATGATCTCCATGTATAATACATAAGGGGGGATATGATCTCCATGTATAATACATAAGGGGGATATGATCTCCATGTATAATACATAAGGGGGGGATATGATCTCCATGTATAATACATAAGGGGGGATATGATCTCCATGTATAATACATAAGGGGGATATGATCTCCATGTATAATACATAAGGGGGGATATGATCTCCATGTATAATACATAAGGGGGGATATGAACTCCATGTATAATACATAAGGGGGGATATGATCACCATGTATAATACATAAGGGGGGATATGATCTCCATGTATAATACATAAGGGGGGATATGATCTCCATGTATAATACATAAGGGGGGATATGATCTCCATGTATAATACATAAGGGGAGATATGGTCACCATGTATAATACATAAGGGGGATATGATCTCCATGTATAATACATAAGGGGGATATGATCTCCATGTATAATACATAAGGGGGATATGATCTCCATGTATAATACATAAGGGGGGATATGATCTCCATGTATAATACATAAGGGGGGGATATGATCTCCACGTATAATACATAATGGGGGGATATGATCTCCATGTATAATACATAAGGGGGGATATGATCTCCATGTATAATACATAAGGGGGGGATATGATCTCCATGTATAATACATAAGGGGGGGGATATGATCTCCATGTATAATACATAAGGGGGGATATGATCTCCCCTGTATAATACATAAGGGGGGGATATGATCTCCATGTATAATACATAAGGGGGATATGATCTCCATGTATAATACATAAGGGGGATATGATCTCCATGTATAATACATAAGGGGGGATGTGATCTCCATGTATAATACATAAGGGGGGGATATGATCTCCATGTATAATACATAAGGGGGGGATATGATCTCCATGTATAATACATAAGGGGGGATATGATGTCCATGTATAATACATAAGGGGGGGATATGATCTCCATGTATAATACATAAGGGGGGGATATGATCTCCATGTATAATACATAAGGGGGATATGATGTCCATGTATAATACATAAGGGGGGGATATGATCACCATGTATAATACATAAGGGGGGGATATGATCTCCATGTATAATACATAAGGGGGGGATATGATCTCCATGTATAATACATAAGGGGGGGATATGATCTCCATGTATAATACATAAGGGGAGATATGATCTCCATGTATAATACATAAGGGGGGATATGATCTCCATGTATAATACATAAGGGGGGATATGATCTCCATGTATAATACATAAGGGGGGATATGATCTCCATGTATATTACATAAGGGGGGGATATGATCTCCATGTATAATACATAAGGGGGGGATATAATCTCATGTATAATACATAAGGGGGTATGATCTCCATGTATAATACATAAGGGGGGATATGATCTCCATGTATAATACATAAGGGGGATATGATCTCAATGTATAATACATAAGGGGGGGATATGATCTCCATGTATAATACATAAGGGGGGATATGATCTCCATGTATAATACATAAGGGGGATATGATCTCCCATGTATAATACATAAGGGGGATATGATCTCCATGTATAATACATAAGGGGGATATGATCTCCATGTATAATACATAAGGGGGGATATGAACTCCATGTATAATACATAAGGGGGGATATGATCACCATGTATAATACATAAGGGGGGATATGATCTCCATGTATAATACATAAGGGGGGATATGATCTCCATGTATAATACATAAGGGGAGATATGGTCACCATGTATAATACATAAGGGGGATATGATCTCCATGTATAATACATAAGGGGGATATGATCTCCATGTATAATACATAAGGGGGGATATGATCTCCATGTATAATACATAAGGGGGGGATATGATCTCCACGTATAATACATAATGGGGGGATATGATCTCCATGTATAATACATAAGGGGGGATATGATCTCCATGTATAATACATAAGGGGGGGATATGATCTCCATGTATAATACATAAGGGGGGGATATGATCTCCATGTATAATACATAAGGGGGGATATGATCTCCCTGTATAATACATAAGGGGGGGATATGATCTCCATGTATAATACATAAGGGGGATATGATCTCCATGTATAATACATAAGGGGGATATGATCTCCATGTATAATACATAAGGGGGGATATGATCTCCATGTATAATACATAAGGGGGGATATGATCTCCATGTATAATACATAAGGGGGGTATATGATCTCCATGTATAATACATAAGGGGAGATATGATGTCCATGTATAATACATAAGGGGGGGATATGATCTCCATGTATAATACATAAGGGGGGATATGATCTCCATGTATAATACATAAGGGGGGATATGATCTCCATGTATAATACATAAGGGGAGATATGGTCACCATGTATAATACATAAGGGGGATATGATCTCCATGTATAATACATAAGGGGGATATGATCTCCATGTATAATACATAAGGGGGATATGATCTCCATGTATAATACATAAGGGGGGATATGATCTCCATGTATAATACATAAGGGGGGGATATGATCTCCACGTATAATACATAATGGGGGGATATGATCTCCATGTATAATACATAAGGGGGGATATGATCTCCATGTATAATACATAAGGGGGGGATATGATCTCCATGTATAATACATAAGGGGGGGGATATGATCTCCATGTATAATACATAAGGGGGGATATGATCTCCCTGTATAATACATAAGGGGGGGATATGATCTCCATGTATAATACATAAGGGGGATATGATCTCCATGTATAATACATAAGGGGAGTGATCTCCATGTATAATACATAAGGGGGGGATATGATCTCCATGTATAATACATAAGGGGGGGATATGATCTCCATGTATAATACATAAGGGGGGATATGATGTCCATGTATAATACATAAGGGGGGGATATGATCTCCATGTATAATACATAAGGGGGGGATATGATCTCCATGTATAATACATAAGGGGGGATATGATGTCCATGTATAATACATAAGGGGGGGATATGATCACCATGTATAATACATAAGGGGGGGATATGATCTCCATGTATAATACATAAGGGGGGGATATGATCTCCATGTATAATACATAAGGGGGGGATATGATCTCCATGTATAATACATAAGGGGAGATATGATCTCCATGTATAATACATAAGGGGGGATATGATCTCCATGTATAATACATAAGGGGGATATGATCTCCATGTATAATACATAAGGGGGGATATGATCTCCATGTATATTACATAAGGGGGGGATATGATCTCCATGTATAATACATAAGGGGGGGATATAATCTCCATGTATAATACATAAGGGGGTATGATCTCCATGTATAATACATAAGGGGGGATATGATCTCCATGTATAATACATAAGGGGGATATGATCTCAATGTATAATACATAAGGGGGGGATATGATCTCCATGTATAATACATAAGGGGGGATATGATCTCCATGTATAATACATAAGGGGGATATGATCTCCATGTATAATACATAAGGGGGATATGATCTCCATGTATAATACATAAGGGGGGATATGATCTCCATGTATAATACATAAGGGGGGATATGAACTCCATGTATAATACATAAGGGGGGGATATGATCACCATGTATAATACATAAGGGGGGATATGATCTCCATGTATAATACATAAGGGGGGATATGATCTCCATGTATAATACATAAGGGGAGATATGGTCACCATGTATAATACATAAGGGGGATATGATCTCCATTATGTATAATACATAAGGGGGGGGGGGATGATCACCATGTATAATACATAAGGGGGGATATGATCTCCATGTATAATACATAAGGGGGGGATATGATCTCCATGTATAATACATAAGGGGGGGATATGATCTCCATGTATAATACATAAGGGGGGATATGATCTCCCTGTATAATACATAAGGGGGGGATATGATCTCCATGTATAATACATAAGGGGGATATGATCTCCATGTATAATACATAAGGGGGATATGATCTCCATGTATAATACATAAGGGGGGATATGATCTCCATGTATAATACATAAGGGGGGATATGATCTCCATGTATAATACATAAGGGGGGGATATGATCTCCATGTATAATACATAAGGGGGGATATGATCTCCATGTATAATACATAAGGAGGGATATGATGTCCATGTATAATACATAAGGGGGGGATATGATCTCCATGTATAATACATAAGGGGGGGATATGATCTCCATGTATAATACATAAGGGGGGATATGATGTCCATGTATAATACATAAGGGGGGGATATGATCTCCATGTATAATACATAAGGGGGGGATATGATCTCCATGTATAATACATAAGGGGGGATATGATGTCCATGTATAATACATAAGGGGGGGATATGATCACCATGTATAATACATAAGGGGGGGATATGATCTCCATGTATAATACATAAGGGGGGGATATGATCTCCATGTATAATACATAAGGGGGGGATATGATCTCCATGTATAATACATAAGGGGAGATATGATCTCCATGTATAATACATAAGGGGGGATATGATCTCCATGTATAATACATAAGGGGGATATGATCTCCATGTATAATACATAAGGGGGGATATGATCTCCATGTATAATACATAAGGGGGGGGATATGATCACCATGTATAATACATAAGGGGGGGATATGATCACCATGTATAATACATAAGGGGGGGATATGATCACCATGTATAATACATAAGGGGGGGATATGATCTCCATGTATAATACATAAGGGGGGATATGATCTCCATGTATAATACATAAGGGGGGATATGATCACCATGTATAATACATAAGGGGGATATGATCACCATGTATAATACATAAGGGGGGATATGATCACCATGTATAATACATAAGGGGGGATATGATCACCATGTATAATACATAAGGGGGGATATGATCTCCGTGTATAATACATAAGGGGGGATATGATCACCATGTATAATACATAAGGGGGATATGATCACCATGTATAATACATAAGGGGGGATATGATCACCATGTATAATACATAAGGGGGATATGATCTCCATGTATAATACATAAGGGGGATATGATCTCCATGTATAATACATAAGGGGGAATATGATCACCATGTATAATACATAAGGGGGATATGATCACCATGTATAATACATAAGGGGGGATATGATCACCATGTATAATACATAAGGGGGGATATGATCTCCATGTATAATACATAAGGGGGGATATGATCTCCATGTATAATACATAAGGGGGGGGATATGATCTCCATGTATAATACATAAGGGGGAATATGATCACCATGTATAATACATAAGGGGGATATGATCACCATGTATAATACATAAGGGGGGATATGATCACCATGTATAATACATAAGGGGGATATGATCACCATGTATAATACATAAGGGGGGATATGATCACCATGTATAATACATAAGGGGGGATATGATCACCATGTATAATACATAAGGGGGGATATGATCTCCGTGTATAATACATAAGGGGGGATATGATCACCATGTATAATACATAAGGGGGATATGATCACCATGTATAATACATAAGGGGGGATATGATCACCATGTATAATACATAAGGGGGGATATGATCACCATGTATAATACATAAGGGGGGATATGATCTCCATGTATAATACATAAGGGGGACATGATCACCATGTATAATACATAAGGGGGGATATGATCACCATGTATAATACATAAGGGGGGTATGATCCCATGTATAATACATAAGGGGGGATATGATCTCCATGTATAATACATAAGGGGGATATGATCACCATGTATAATACATAAGGGGGGGATACGATCTCCATGTATAATACATAAGGGGGGATATGATCTCCATGTATAATACATAAGGGGGGATATGATCTCCATGTATAATACATAAGGGGGATATGATCTCCATGTATAAATACATAAGGGGGGATATGATCTCCATGTATAAATACATCAGTGGTTCATATAGTGAACTCGGTGTAGTTATTCCCCCTGAGGTCATCACAGAGGACAAGGGGGCGCTCTTTACGTCTGGAGGAAAAGAAATGTAATTGCCAAACACGGAAAGGTTTCTTCACAGTAAGAGCTGTGAGAATGTGGAATAGACTCCCTCCAGAGGTGGGTGTGGCCAGCTCAGTGGATTGCTGTAGGAAAGTCCTGGATCCTTTCTTGGATACACAGAATATAACTGGATAACATTTATAGGGAAAGGTGATCCCGGGAATATCCGATTGCCTCTCGGGGGATCAGGAAGGAATGTTTCCCCTGCAGGAGGAGATTGGATCGTGCTTTGCTGGGTTTTTTTTCTTTCCTCTGAATCAACCGTGGGTGTAGGATTATAATTTTTTTTTTCTATGGTTGAACTGGATGGACGTTTTTTCTTTTTTCAGGCAGACTAACTATGTAACCATAGGAGAGAACAAGCTGGGGAGTCTTATCCACCATCAGGACACACCATGCAACCACAGATTCTGTATTCACCACTGTTAGTGTGTACATTTGGACTCAGCAAACACTGCAGCTAACTAAATGGTAACCCAGTAATAGACTCAAGCCTTGGCTACGCCCACAGATCTCCACCAAATACCGCAGCCAACCAATCGGTAATCCGGTAATAGACTCAAACCTTGGCTACGCCCACAGATCTCCACCAAATACCGCAGCCAACCAATCGGTAATCCGGTAATAGACTCAAACCTTGGCTATGCCCACAGATCTCCACCAAATACCGCAGCCAACCAATCGGTAATCCGGTAATAGACTCAAACCTTGGCTATGCCCACAGATCTCCACCAAATACCGCAGCCAACCAATCGGTAATCCGGTAATAGACTCAAACCTTGGCTATGCCCACAGATCTCCACCAAATACTGCAGCCAACCAATCGGTAATCTGGAAATAGACTCAAGCCTTGGCTACGCCCACAGATCTCCACCAAATACCGCAGCCAACCAATCGGTAATCCGGTAATAGACTCAAGCCTTGGCTATGCCCACAGATTTCCACCAAATACCGCAGCCAACCAATCGGTAATCTTGTAATAGACTCAAATCTTGACTATGACGGCAGAGCTGCACCAAATACCGCAGCCAACCAATCGGTAATCTGGTAATAGACTCAAGCCTTGGCTATGCCCACAGATCTCCACCAAATACTGCAGCCAACCAATCGGTAATCCGGTAATAGACTCAAACCTTGGCTACGCCCACAGATCTCCACCAAATACCGCAGCCAACCAATCGGTAATCCGGTAATAGACTCAAACCTTGGCTATGCCCACAGATCTCCTCCAAATACCACAGCCAACCAATCGGTAATCTGGTAATAGACTCAAGCCTTGGCTATGCCCACAGATCTCCACCAAATACCGCAGCCAACCAATCGGTAATCTGGTAATAGACTCAAACCTTGACTATGCCGGCAGAGCTGCACCAAATACCGCAGCCAACCAATCGGTAATCTGGTAATAGACTCAAACCTTGACTACGCCGGCAGAGCTGCACCAAATACCGCAGCCAACCAATCGGTAATCCGGTAATAGACTCAAACCTTGGCTATGCCCACAGAGCTGCACCAAATACCGCAGCCAACCAATCGGTAATCCGGTAATAGACTCAAACCTTGGCTATGCCCACAGATCTCCACCAAATACTGCAGCCAACCAATCGGTAATCTGGAAATAGATTCAAGCCTTGGCTATGCCCACAGATCTCCACCAAATACCGCAGCCAACCAATCGGTAATCTGGTAATAGACTCAAACCTTGGCTACGCCCACAGATCTCCACCAAATACCGCAGCCAACCAATCGGTAATCTGGTAATAGACTCAAACCTTGGCTACGCCCACAGATCTCCACCAAATACCGCAGCCAACCAATCGGTAACCCAGTAATAACATCAAACCTTGGCTACGCCCACAGATCTCCACCAAATACCGCAGCCAACCAATCGGTAACCCAGTAATAACATCAAACCTTGGCTATGCCGGCAGACCTTCACCAAATATTGCAGTCAAATGATGGTGACTCGGTTTGTGTCCGCCCTGTACTCCTCAGGTTAAGGTTTCCTCTGGCATCAGGAAGAGTTACCGATTGGTTGGCTGCATTTTGTTCTGATTCTCCTGGAATGCATTCGGCTGATTTTAGGCATCACTCCGCTGCTGGCTAATCCATATTATTTGTATAAAGCTGAACTCCACTTATGCAACAAAAATCCCTAATAATGCCGCTTTGTATAAAATGATTACAAGTTTTTTAAATTCATCTACTGTAAGCCTTTGTAGTTGTTCTGATGTCAGCCGTCTCTCAACCCCTGCATAACAGAGCTCAGACTGGGAAATGGAAGAGAGTACAAGGGGCCAATTAGAATCTGCAGCAGGCACATGCGTGAGGGAACGACAAGGGGGCCTCATCAGTGGGCCGCTGCTCTTTAATGTCCAATCATCAGCTTAGGGGGGGGGGGGTCCATTATTCTGCCTTACATACTGTGCAGTTGCAAGAAAAAGTATGTGAACCCCTTGGGATTACGTGGAGTTTTGCATGAATTGGGCATAAAATGTGCTCTGAACGTCATCTAAGTCACAACAATAGAAGAACACAGCCTGCTGAACATAATACTACACAAACATTAGATGTTGCCATGGTTTCATTGCACATAACATGTAAACATTCACAGCGCAGGGAGGAAAAAGTATGTGAGGCCCTAGCTTAATGACTTCTCCCAGAGCTAATTGGAGCCAGGAGTGAGCCAACCTTGACTCCAATCAGTGGGATGATATTGGATGTGTTGCTGACACCTGTTTTGGGTTTACTGGTTTCAAGAAGCACTGTCTGATGTGAACCATGCCTCACAGAAAAGAGCTCTCAGAAGACCTACCATCAAGAATTGTTGACTTGCATGAAGCTGGAAAGGGTTACGTGTTCTTCCAATAAAGAGCGGATGTTTGGGGCCTCAGGGGTTGTATGCTGTGGTGTGCCGTCCCCTGCAGGACTCATTTTCTGCTGCTGGAGGTGAAATATGCAGGAGAAGATCAGCCCCCGAGGTCTGTCCATCTACAGGAAGGAGCAACAATCTGTGTCAAGATGTGAGCCAGAGTGTATGGGTAGAGTTCCCCCACAGCGGGACCCTGCTATGGCTTCTAGGACAGAGAAAGGTATGGAGGTCAGAGCCGAAGCCCCATATAGTGTCCATAGAGAGGAGAACAGGAAGGGACCATTCACTCTGAATGTTACACTCAATGCCCTCCTATGGACATTCACCTTGAAAGCTTGGTTTAACCTTTAGTGTGACTATGGGGGGGGGGGGGGGTATAGGAGATATTTAAACTTTGGTGTGACTATGGGGGGGGGGGTATAGGAGATATTTAACCATTGGTGTGGCTATTGGGGGGGGGGGTATAGGAGATATTTAACCATTGGTGTGGCTATTGGGGGGGTGGGTATAGGAGATATTTAACCTTTGGTGTGGCTATTGGGGGGGGGAGTATAGGGGAGATTTCAGACTTTTGGGAAGGAATTTAGTGTGTTGGGTTGCTATCGGTTATGGAAAGATCTCCATTACAGGTGAGATGTAGTTTGTGGTTGTCACCAGCAGGTGTCGCAGCGTACATAAGGATACAATGTAACATATTGAAGAATTGATGTCATTTGTTTGCTAATAATACCCAGGAGCCTCCTGTCCTCCGTGTATCACACATGTGCAGCAGCAAAGAGAGTGAGCTCTAATGTACCATCCCCAGTCGGGGACTCTGTTTAACCCCTCCCCCTCCAGAGGATTCCCCCCCCCCTTCCTGACCAGACCATTTTTTGCAATACGGCGCTGCGTTACTTTGCCTGACAATTGCGCAGTCATGCAATGCTCCACCGAAATGAAATTTATGTCCTTTTTTTCCCACAAATGGAGCTTTCTTTCAGTGGTAATTGATTGCGGTTTTTATATTTTTTGTGCTGTAGACAAAAAAAGACCGACAATTTTGAGAAAAAAAACAATATTTTTGACTTTTTATTATAAAACATATCCAGTAAAAAAAAATTTAAAAATCAAATTTCATCATAAATTTCAGACAAAATGTCTCCTGCTCCTTGTCTTCGCTAAATAAAATCCCGATACGTGTAAATTAATTGGTTTACGTGATTTTATAGCGTTTACAAATGGCGATATAGATACAGGATTTTTATTTTTATATTTTTTTATTCTAGTCATGGCAGTGATCAGCAACTTATAGCGGGACTGCGGCGGGTATTCTGACACTGGGGGGGGGGGGGGGGACTGATTTGGTGTCACTGACATCCCCAGTGACACCAATACAGTGATCAGTGCTAATAAAAAGCCCTGACACTGTACTAATGGCACTGGGCAGGAAGGGGGTTAACATCTGGCGTAATCAAAGGGTTAACTGTGTGCTGATTATGTTTCACTGTAAGCATGCTTTTATGCAGAGCCATACAAAGTAGTGTACAGGAGCTGACAGGGGAGAGATCCTTATTGTTTACATAGCGGTCTCTTCCCCATCAGTGATACTCGTCGATTGCCGGGTGCCAGCGGGGAATCACCGACCGGGACCCGGTGATTGATAGCCAAGGCCGCCAATGGTGGAGCAGGTAGGGAGCGCATGCGCCCCCTACCCGGAAATCACGAATATATACGTGATTTTGTGCAGCCCTGCCACCCTGTAGCAGTATTTTTGCAGAAAGCGGTTAAGGATACACAATGGATTGCATAACATGACAATAAGTGCAGCGCTCGGGTGAAAACGAATGAAATCTCAACAGAAACAAAACGTGACATAATGGTGGAACAGACAGTAAATCTTAATGAAAATGAATGCTAAAACAGTGCGGCATCACGATATTGTGCATATGGTGGAAATGACTAATATTAAGCCCCCAATACAGGGGATATACCCTATAAAACAAGTGCTCAGCGTCAACACACTCTATTCATACCATAAATGAACTGCTGAAATCAGAATATATATATATAGCTAGATTGGCTCCTCACCTCCTTGCTGCGACCCTAAAAGGGTCTAAATGCCCTATGGATCTTATTATAGGCCCTTTTAGGGTCGCAGCAAGGAGGTGAGGAGCCAATCTGTGTGTGGAGTCATCATCAGAGCCTACAAACGCACAACATTCACCTGCATGATTGCATGTATTGTTGTGGACACTGGTGGCACCTTCTGTTTACGAGATATTACTTTGAGTGATGTGTTCAGTTATATTCACTTGCTATATATATATATTTTCTGATTTCTGATTTCATTTATGGTATGAATAGAGTGTGTTGACGCTGAGCACTTGTTTTATAGGGTATATCCCCTGTATTGGGGGCTTAATATTAGTCATTTCCACCATATGCACAATATCGTGATGCCGCACTGTTTTAGCATTCATTTTCATTAAGATTCACTGTCTGTTCCACCATTATGTCACATTTGTTTCTGTTGAGATTTAGTTCGTTTTCACCCGAGCGCTGCACTTATTGTCATATTTTGGTTTTTCACTTTAGGTAATAAGGTGCGGGTGAAGCAGCTTATGTTTAGTTTAGTAGGATTGTTCGCAGGACGTTTTCCCTATTTCTTGATACAATGGATTGCATGCTGTCACTTGCTCTGACCAGTCAGGAGGAGATCCTTGGGGACCTGGCTGCCTACTATGACCCTCCCCCAGCATAGTCCAGGATTGGTCCAGACCTGGTCATCTGCAATATTCACAGACGCTGAGCAGACATTGGCAGTGCCGGACTGATGTACATCTCTATGGAGCTGCGGATGTCTTCCTATAGGAGAATATACTTCGACTTTGTGCCATCGAACATTTCTGGTGGTCAGTGGTAGGTGGCTGATTTGCATTCAGGTGTATAGGAAACATTGGCACAGCTTCATATTACATTGCAGATGCTCCTTATACAAACACACTCCATGTGGATACCACCTGGTTGTACAAGAAATGGTGGTACCACCATACAGTCCAGGCCAGGAGATGGTTTTCATGCATTGTTATCCGCAGTGTGTGGCCCTTTGCTTTCAGTGGGCTAATCCTCCGCTGACTTCAGATATATTACTGATGTATCATCAACAGCCAGTTTTTCTTTCAATATATTCCTCCAGCCCGGATATTATTTCTTGTATAGACACTGAAATGCACACTGGTATGGACACTGGAAGCCATTGGAGGGATTGGCAGAGAGGGGTGGAGGACACTGAATGGAGGCCAGTGGAGGGATTGGCAGAGAGGGGTGGAGGACACTGAATGGAGGCCAGTGGAGGGATTGGCAGAGAGGGGTGGAGGACACTGAATGGAGGCCAGTGGAGGGATTGGCAGAGAGGGGTGGAGGACACTGAATGGAGGCCAGTGGAGGGATTGGCAGAGAGGGGTGGAGGACACTGAATGGAGGCCAGTGGAGGGATTGGCAGAAAGGGGTGGAGGACACTGAATGGAGGCCAGTGGAGGGATTGGCAGAGAGGGGTGGAGGACACTGAATTGAGGCCAGTGGAGGGATTGGCAGAGAGGGGTGGAGGACACTGAGTGGAGAGCAGTGGAGGGATTGGCAGACAGGGGTGGAGGACACTGAATGGAGGCCAGTGAAGGAATTGGCAGAGAGGGGTGGAGGACACTGAATGGAGGCCAATGGAGGTATTGGCAGAGAGGGATGGCAGATACAGAATGGTTAGTAAGGTGGACAGGGCGGACTGACAACTCATGGGGCCCCTGGGCAATAGGGGATCATGGGGCCCCTGTGTCCTTGCCCAAACTCAAAAAAGCCTATGAAAAAGGTACCAGGGGCATCTCATGGGGCCCCCTACTGACCCCGGGCCCTCGGGCAGTGCCCAAGTTTCCAAATGGTCACTGGTATGGACACCAAAGTGCACAGTGGAATGCACACAAGAATGAACACTGGAATGGACACCAGAATGCACATTGGCATGGATATTGGAATGCACACTGAAATGGACACTAGTATGTAGACTGGAATGGACATGGGCATACAAACTGGAATGCAAACTGGTATGCTCACTGGAATGGACATTGGAATGGATGCCGGAATGCACACTGGAATGGACACTGGTATGCACACTGGAATGGACACCAGAATGGGCACTGGAATGCACCAAGGACTGGACACTGGAATACACACTGGAATGGATACTCAAATGCTCACTGGAATGAACACTGTAATGCACACTGTAACGGACACAAGAATAGACACTGTAATGGACACTGAAATGGAAAATGGAATGGACATCAGAATGCACATTAGACTGCACACTATAATGAACACTGGAATGGACACTGGAATGCACACTGAAATGCTTACTGGAATGGACATCAGAATGGACACCAGAAAGGACTAATGCACACTGGAATGGACATTGGAATTGACACCATAATGGACACTGGTATGCGCACTGGAATGTACATTAAAATTGACATTGGTATGCACACTAGAATGGACACCGGAATGCACACTGAACTGGACACCAGAATGGAACAAATGTACACTTGGACTGGATACTGGAATGGGCAAATGCGTGCTGGAATGGACACTGATATGCACACTAGAATGGACACTGAAATGCACACCAGAAGGGACACTGGAATGCATACTGGAATGGACACCGGAATGTTCACTTCAATACACACCACAATGGACACCAGAATGGAAGAATGGACAATGGAATTGACACTGGACTGGACATTGAAACACACACTGGACTAGACACTGGAATGCACACTAAAATGAAAATCAGAATGGACACTGGAATGGACGAATGCACACTGGAATGCACTCCGGTATGGACACCAAAATGCACAGTGGAATGCACACAAGAATGAACAATGGAATAGACACTGGCATGGATATTGGAATGCACACTGGAATGGACAGGGGCATACACACTGGAATGGACACTGGAATGCAAACTGGTATGCTCACTGGAATGGACTCTGGAATGCACACTGGAATGGATGAATTGGACACTGGAATGGACATTGGTATGCACACTGGAATGGACTCTGGAATGGACACTGGAATGCACACTGGAATGGATGAATTGGACACTGGAATGGACATTGGTATGCACACTGGAATGCACACAGGAATGGACAAATGGACACTGGAATGGACACTATTAAGCACATTGGAATGCACCATGGACTGAACACTGGAATACACACTGAGATGGATACTGGAATGCACACTGGAATGGACACTGGAATACACACTGGAATGGATAATGAAATGCACACCAGAATGGACACTGGAATGCACACTAGGAAGGACACTGGTATGCACACTGGACTGGACACCGGAATGGGTGAATGTACATTGGAATGGACACTGGAACAGACAATGGAATGGACACCAGAATGGGCAAATGGATGCTGGAATGGACACTAGTATGCACACTAGAATGATGAATGGACACTGGTATGCACACCAGAATGAACACTGGAATGGACATCAGAATGGATAGATGGACAATGAAATGCACACTAGACAGGACACTGGAATAGACACCGGAATGGAGGAATGGACACTGAAATGCACACTGGAATAGACACTGCAATGGACACTAGAATGGATGAATGTACACTGGAATGGACACAGGAGTGGACAAATGGATACTGGAATGTACTCTGGAATGGACATTTACAATGGGCACTGGAACAGACAAGGGAATGCGCAAATGGATGCTAGAATGGACACTGGTATGCACGCTAGAATGAATACTGGAATGTTTAATGGAATGCACAGTGGAATGCATACTAGACTGGACACCGAAATGCTCACTGGAATGGACACCAGAATGGATGAATGGACACTGAAATGCACACTGGAATGCACACTAGACTGGACACTGGAATATACACTGGAATGGAGGAATGGACACTGAAATGCACACTGGACTAGACACTGGAATGCACACAAGAATGGACACCAGAATGCACACTGGACTGGACACCGGAATGGATAAATGTACACTGGAATGGACATTGGAATGGACGAATGGAACAGACACGAATGGATACTGGAATGCACTCTGGCATGGACATTTACACTGGACACTGGAATGGACACTGGAACAGACACCAGAATGGGCAAATTGATGCTGGAATGGACACTGATATGCACACTAGAATGGATGAATGGACACTGGTATGCACACCAGAATGAACACTGGAATGCATACTGGAATGGACAGTGGGATGCACACTAGACTGGACATTGGAATGCTCACTGGAATACACACCAGAATGTACACTGAAATGGACACTAGTATGGACGAATGCACACTGGAATGAAAACTAGAATGGACACTGAAATGCACACTGGACTAGACACTAGAATGGACACTGGAATGCACACTGGACTAGACACTAGAATGGACACTGGAATACACACCAGAAAGGACATTGGAATGGACAAATGGACACTGGTATGCATATTGGAACGGACAATGGAACGACCAGTGGAATGGACACTGGTATGCACAGTAGAATGGCCACTGGAATGGAAACTGCAATTCACACCAGAATGGATGAATGCACACTAGATTGGACACTGGAATGCACACTTGACTGGACACTGAAATGCACACTGGAATGTACACTTGAATGGACACTGGACACCGGAATGGATGAACGCACACTGGAGTAGACACTGGACTGGATACTGGATTGCACGATTGAATGAACACTGGAATGCACACTGGACTGGACACCGGAATGCACACTTGAATGAACACTGGAATGCACAATGGACTGGACACTGGAATGCACACTTGAATGAACACTGGAATGCACACTGGAATGGATGAATGCACACTGGATTGGACAGGGGAATGGGAGGCAAGATCTGGGGGCCCCCTTGTCAAAGGGGGCTTCCAGATTCTGAGAAGCCCCAACCCGCAGACCCCCACAACCACAGGCCAGGGCTGTGCGGAAGAGGCCCTTGTCCCCAAGGTGCTTTGGGGGGGCCCTCCTGACCCAAAGCACCCCCCCCATGTTGAGGGCATGTGGCCAGGTATGGTTGGGGGGTGCTCGCTCATCCCCCCTCTATCCTGACCTGCTGGGCTGCATGCTTGGATGAGGGTCTAGTATGGATTTTGGAGGAGAGCCCCACGCCGTTTTTTTAAAAAATGCTTTTAATTGTCAGGCAATGCCGATAATTCTTATTACATTCAGCTGTTAGCGGGGAACCCCACTGACACCAGGAACATGAATGAGTCTCACTACTAGAATACTGCATGACTTCATAATAGATCTCCCTCCGGATTGTAGTAACTGTGCGGGATCGCACCACATACCCCGATGCAGGAAGTAAATTATTTGTGTTCGAACATTCTGTAGGTTTGGATGTTCAACCGCGAACCGAACAGGAGTTGTTCGGTCCATCGCTAGAACAGACACCAAAATGGACAAATGAATGCTGGAATGGACACTGGTATGCACATTGAACTAGACACTGCAATGGCAACTGGAATGTGCACAGAAATGGACATTGGAATTCACACAGGAATGGACACTGGAATTCACACCGGAATGGACACTGGAATTCACACCGGAATGGACACTGGAATTCACACCGGAATGGACACTGGAATTCACACCGGAATGGACACTGGAATTCACACAGGAATGGACATTGGAATTCACACCGGAATGGACACTGGAATTCACACCGGAATGGACACTGGAATTCACACCGGAATGGACACTGGAATTCACACCGGAATGGACATTGGAATTCACACCGGAATGGACACTGGAATTCACACCGGAATGGACACTGGAATTCACACCGGAATGGACACTGGAATTCACACCGGAATGGACACTGGAATTCACACCGGAATGGACACTGGAATTCACACTGGAATGGACACTGGAATTCACACCGGAACGGACACTGGAATTCACACCGGAATGGACATTGCCATCCTTGCCTGTAGAGGGGGTTGTGCTTATATACACAATTGTGTACTTTGGTTCGGATCCGCACACCTTGTCACACAGCGGTTCTGCATTCACATGTAAACCCATTATTGCCCAGCGGTGGACACTCGCTCATTGCTGGGGTGGTGATCACCATCTACAATACGATGTACCCACATTGGGGGCCATTCTCTTCGTGTGCTGTGTTGGTGATTTTTGAGGACTGGTTTGCGCAGGTTATACTGTATATTTGATGTAATTTTTGGAAATGTCTGATTTTTATTAGTTGAAATTATATGTAAGATGTATCTTTTTATATCTGGGGTACAGAGGACAATCCGGGTCCTCAGGGATCCAGACTGTAGATGTTTTATATCTGATAATGAACAATTTTTGTGCCATGTCTGGGTCATGGATATTTCATGTTATCTATATGTTAAGGATGTTACGATTTGCTTGAGTATTGGGTGGAGACACAATCTAGTTGGATTAGAGGAGTTTTTTTCCTCCTGTGCGCCCTAATTTACATGTCAAGGATCCACTTGTTGCACTTTAATACTCCAAATCAGCACAATGCCGGCACATCTTCTGTGGGATTTGGGCTCCTCAACATTCCTGGAGATCTCGCCAGAAGATAGATGACATCACCCTCATCCAGGCACCACACACGGCAGTCCAGGGATTTTTGAAGTTCTATGCAGAGTTTTGGACCGGTTGGGGATTGGGGAACATGACACAAGTAGAAATGTGGTCCTAAATGCCATTTGTAGCCCAGACACATTCACGGTCAATCTACGTTCTCATCACAAGAAAGGAAAGTCAGACGTTGGAAATGCAGGATGTGAAAACTCGGTTTAATAAAGTTTCTTTATTGATTACAAGTATATAAAAGATACGACCAAAGCCTCATCTATAAGGTTAAGTGCTTCAAACAGCATAAAAAGTTTTTGTTTTTGTAATTTTCTGACTGTAAAACACGTCTGACAATCACAAGATTTCATGCCAGAAGAAAATATAGCAGAAAGCACATCTCCAGATAAAAGCCAAATAAAATCTGTCCGTGAGCTCCGTTCATTGAGGTGACACCTGACCAGGATGACAAACCCCGCCTCCTCCTTTTAATAAATTCTTAACCAAATCAGGAGGAAAAATAAAGCATCACATTTCCGGAACATTCTCCAAAAATATTCGCATCACAAAAAAAAAAAAAATCACATATTTCAACCGACATGTCAAAACAATTTAAATTATTTTAAATATTTTATTTCTTTTTTTTTTTATTTATTTAACTTACTCTTCCTACAAATGCTTTATACAAGAAACGTCCCCTTCACAGAAATGTAACAAAATGGGAATGATAGGAAAAGGGAGAAAGTGGCACAAATTTACCCCCCGAGTGTTGAACTACAGCCGCCTAAGAGGTAGATTACTAGGGGGGAGGGGGATCAATAAAAACGATCTGCGCTGAATATAAACGAGGATTACTGCTCTTCGTTGTAGTGAAAAAAAAACAAAAAGGGTCATAAACAACTTTTTTCTTTTTAATTTTTCACAAACCAAATCACTTACAGCCAACCCACAGTACAAATGACAGTGTGCAATCAAAGTGCGCTCTTCAATGCGAGACGTACAGGATTTGTGTGAAGACCAATAAAGAGGGTTTTTTTTAGTTTTTGTTTTTTAGAAAAAGCATCATGTAGGATAAAACGACAGAACGTTAGACTTTCAGACTACATCTCTGCGAGTATAAAAGGTGACATTGGGATTTGGTACAAACAACTTAGTATAATAATAATAATAATAATATGACTTAAATACTCTCCTGTCTGCTAGTGCTGGGAGTTCTTGGCATTGAGAACCGGCCGGGGCGTCAGATTTCGGGGTGAAGGAACGCGGTGGAGTCGTCAAAGTTCTGGTGTCAGATGCAGCAATATATGCAAACCCTGAATTGCCAATTTGTTTATTTTTTATAAAATCTCGGAGCAGAATGCTGAAGCTTTGCCCCATAATAAAATATTCACATCTCCTTTGTTCTGTTACATACAGGACTCCTGAAGACGAGTCTCTGCGTTCGATGTCCGCAGTCCTATTGGAATGAATGCTTATCGGTGTATCAGACGGCAATAAATAACGCGCGTTCGGCGAGGAAGCTGAGCAGGTCGTCGTTATGTCAGTTTGCAGCCCAAGTTGCATTTTCAGGATCTCACTGTGTAGCGCTTCCTTTTGCGGGATCATGCAACAGATATTCCAACGTGTTCCGTGTCCTGGAGGACGGAGATCTAATACAGACTCCTGCGGAGAGATAAAAGGAAAATCATCTGATACTGTCCATAGAATTATACATTTTTTATTGAAAACAGACATTCAGTCCAGATCCACCACACAGATCCACTACAAAGATCCACCACACAGGCCCACCTCACAGGCCCACTACAAAAGATCCACCACATAGGTCCACCACACAGATCCATTACACAGGTCTACCACACAGGTCCACCACAAAGATCCACCACACAGGTCTACCACACAGGCCCACTACAAAAGATCCACCACATAGATCCACCACACAGGCCCACCACACAGATCCATTACACAGGTCCACCACACAGATCCTCCACACAGGCCCACCACACAGATCCTCCACACAGATCCAGACTGAAGCCCAATGTACCGTACTGTGCAAATGTTCTAGGTAGGTGTGAAGAAATGCTGAGAATCCAGGCAGATACTTCTCCATCATCCATACCATCAGGGAGGCCTGTGATTGGCCCCAAATTTATTCTGTAGCAGGACAACCCCCCCAAACATCCAACCAATCTCACTAGGAACTATCTTCATCATATAGAAGAACAAGGAGTCCTGGACATGATGGTTCGGCCCCCACAGAGCCCTGATCTCCCCATCATGGAGTCTGTCTGGGATGACATGAAGAGACAGAAGGATTGGAGGCGGACAACATCCACAGAAGATCTGAGCTTAGGTCTCTGAGACAGAGAATGCCCTACCTGCTGACTTCCTTCACTGGGTGCAAGGCAAAGGGGGGTCCCCCAGTACTGATTATAGGGGGGAGGGGGTTACCCCAATACTGATCACAGGATATGGGGGGGAAGGGGGTCACCCCAATACTGATCACAGGATATAGGGGGTCACACTCATACTGATCACAGGATATGAGAGGGAAGGGGGTCACCCCAATACTGATCACAGGAAATGGGGGGGAAGGGTCACTCCAAAACTGCTCACATATGGGGGTGGGAGGGTCACACTAATACAGATCACAGAATATGGGGGGGAGAGGGGGTCACCCCAATACTGATCACAGGATATGGGGGATCACACCAATACTGATCACAGGATATGGGGGGGGTCACCCCAATACTGATCACAGGCTATGAAGGGGGGGGGGTCACACCAATATTGATCACAGGACATAGGGGATGGGGGGGGGTCACACCAATACTGATCACAGAATATGGGGGGAGGGGGTACCCATAATACTGATCACAGGATATGGGGGGAGGGGGACCCCACAACACTGATCACAGGATATGGGGGGGTCACTCTAATACTGATCACAGGAGGGGGGGGGGGGGGGGGGAGTCCTCCCAAATATTGGATGGATTTCTCTTCTTTACTTTCCATTTTATTCAGTAATAAAAATAAAACTATTAACACTTTGATTTCTGGAAGATTTCTTCATTCACGGCTCACACCTGCCTAAGACTTTTGCACAATGCATGTCTATGGGATGGATCCAGATTTTCTATTACAACCCAGAAGTGACATCATTTACCAATGAGATAAAGGTTTGTTTTATTTTGTGCTTCTTTGAAATGCGTCACTAAAATATTGAAAATATTGATGGAAGAAATTAATGAAAATTAAATTAAAAAAATGGTTTTACAAATAATGAAAAAATATATATATATAAAAAGCCCCGAACCTGGAAGGAAGACGGGGTGAAGATGGAAGCTGTGCCACGGCAAAGACTCTCGCATGCATGCGCAGGAGTGACTTCATCACGGCTCGGCCAAGACTCCCGCATGCATGACAGGAGTGACCATCACGGCTCGGCCAAGATTCCGCATGCATGACAGGAGTGACTTCATCACGGCTCGGCCAAGACTCCCGCATGCATGCGCAGGACTGACGTCATTATGGCTCGACCAAGACTCCCGCACGCATGACAGGAGTGACCATCACGGCTCGGCCAAGATTCCGCATGCATGACAGGAGTGACTTCATCACGGCTCGGCCAAGATTCCGCATGCATGACAGGAGTGACTTCATCACGGCTCGACCAAGACTCCCGCATGCATGACAGGAGTGACCATCACGGCTCGGCCAAGATTCCGCATGCATGACAGGAGTGACTTCATCACGGCTCGGCCAAGATTCCGCATGCATGACAGGAGTGACTTCATCACGGCTCGACCAAGACTCCCGCATGCATGACAGGAGTGACCATCACGGCTCGGCCAAGATTCCGCATGCATGACAGGAGTGACTTCATCACGGCTCGGCCAAGACTCCCGCATGCATGACAGGAGTGACTTCATCACGGCTCGGCCAAGACTCCCGCATGCATGACAGGAGTGACTTCATCACGGCTCGGCCAAGACTCCCGCACGCATGCGCAGGACTGACGTCATTACGGCTCGACCAAGACTCTCGCATGCATGCGCAGGAGTGACTTCATCACGGCTCGGCCAAGACTCCCGCATGCATGACAGGAGTGACCATCACGGCTCGGCCAAGATTCCGCATGCATGACAGGAGTGACTTCATCACGGCTCGGCCAAGACTCCCGCATGCATGACAGGAGTGACTTCATCACGGCTCGGCCAAGACTCCCGCATGCATGACAGGAGTGACTTCATCACGGCTCGGCCAAGACTCCCGCACGCATGCGCAGGACTGACGTCATTACGGCTCGGCCAAACAGCCACAGTCCTCAAACCTCTAAGGAAGACGGGTGAAGATGGAAGCTGTGACAGAGCTCCGCTGGAGGGCTCCGTTTTCAGGTAAGTCTTTCATAATGTATGCGATGCGGAGCGATGCCAGAACATTACGCTCCTAACTTCCAGGGAGAAGATTTGTAAACATTTTTTTGTGGTTTATTACCACTTTAATGCGGAACTACATTGTATCTGGGCAACACAAACCACAAACCTTTTTCAATTCATTTTTAATGTCTCCAGCCATTCACCCATCCTTGTCTCCATTCATTCACCCATCCTTGTCTCCATTCATTCACCCATCCTTGTCTCCATTCATTCACCCATCCTTGTCTCCATTCATCCATCCTTGTCTCCATTCACACAACAATTTCTTCATCTATCCATATCTCTATGCTTTATTTTGTTGCCAAATCACTTGAGAACCCCCCCCCCCCCCACTTCTCCAGCATTTGTAGCCATGACCATCTTGAGTAAAGGCAGATGATTCATGTGGAATTTACTTCCTGGAAGCCATTTGCCCTGAGTTCAGGCAGGAGGGTGTGCTTAGCTGAGAAAGTCCCTCCTCCAATGAAGACTCCTGAGATGTACGATATCATTGTGGCCTAGGCCAGAAACCAGGAAGTAACTGAACAAATTATATACTTTCCTCCCTATGTACTAATGATGGAGGTAGAAGGACTAGACAGAGTTCATGGTGATGGAGAGAGTGAAGAATGTTAAACAGACTTTGGAGGTCACCCCTCTGAGCTATGATTGGTCCAGAGACAACACAATGAAGGGATGAGAACATCATCTATCGGAACTCATGGTCTGGCCACAGAAGCCATGTCCCAGCCATCTTTATCCCCTAATGGTGGGTAAAAGTAGGAGGAGTTCATGGAAAGCTGTCAGGAAGGTTCTGGTCCGTCATGTGATCAGTAGGGAAGGTTCTAGTACATGCGATCGATTGGGAAGGTTCTGGTCCATCATGTGATATGTCTACAAGGTTCTAGTTCATATGATTTATTGGGAAGGTTGTACCCATCCTGTGATCTGTGGGGAAGGTTCTAGTCTGTCATCAGATCTATCAGAAAGGTTCTAGCCCATCATGTGATCTGTTGGGAAGGTTCTGGTCCATCATGTGATCTATAAGGAAGGTTCAGGTCTGTCATGTGATCTGTTGGGTAGATTCTAGTCCATCATGTGACCAGTACTTCCAGACTGTTCTAGTTCATCTTATCTGTTGGGAAGGTTCTGGTCCGTCATGTGATCAGTCAGACTCGGGAAGGTTCTAGTCTGTCATGTGATCTGTTGGGTAGATTCTAGTCCATCATGTGACCAGTACTTCCAGACTGTTCTAGTTCATCTTATCTGTTGGGAAGGTTCTGGTCCGTCATGTGATCAGTGAGGAAGGTTCTGGTCCATCATGTGATCAGTCGGACTCGGGAAGGTTCTAGTCTGTCATTTGATCTATTGGGAAGGTTCTGGTCCATCATTTGATGTATCAGAAAGGTTCTAGTCTGTCATGTTAATCCTCTGGCTTCCGTGCTTTGAGTCATTGAACCCAAACAATTACGCAGATGAAAAGTTCAACTTTATTCCGACATTCCTGATCTGAATTCTTGTTCCACTATTTCAGAAGTATGTCAAGGACAGCCCCTCCTCCCCTCACTGTCTCAATAATGACAGGTGCACTTTGATCAAGAAATGCATGCGTGTTGTATACCACGGTGGTGATGAGGGTTTATATATATATATAGATAGATATTGATCAGCCACCTAACACTGAGTAGGTCCTCCATTCCTGACCCCCCACCATGGAATCCACTAGACCTCTGAAGGTACGCTGTGGTATCGGGGCTAAGCCACCAGTAGCAGATCCTTTAAATCCTGTAAGCTGGAAGGTGGGGCCTCCATGGATCAGACTTATCCTTCCAGCACATCCCACAGACACTCGACTGGATTGAGAGCTGAGGAATTTTGAGGCCAAGTCAACACCTCAAACTCATTGTGCTCCACAAACCATTCTTGGATTCTTCAGACCAGGCCACCGTCTTCCATTGCTCCGTGGTTCAGTTCTAATGCTCACATGCCCATTGTAGGTACTTTTGGCTGTGAACACGGGTCAGCATGGGCACCCTGACCGGTCTGGGGCTACACAGCCCCCCCATACACAACAAACTGCCATCAACATTTTTTTTGCTTTTGACACATCAACTTCAGGGACAACATGTTCACTTGCCCCCTTATATATATCCACTCACTTTCAGATGCCGTTGTAACCAGATAGATAATCAATGGTATTCACTTGACCTGGCAGTGGTCAAAATGTTATAGGTAAGTATATACAGAGGGGGAGGGGTGTACAGTATATACATATGTATTGGGGGAGGGCGCGTGTATATACATTGTATACAGTCAGTGGTCACAATGTTATGGCTGATCCGTGTATATAGAGGGGGGGGGGGTTGTACTATATACAGTGAAGGAAATGTGTATTTACCCCCCCCCCCGATGCTGAATGTTTGCCCCTCACACAGAAATGATCGGTCTAACAATGGAATGTTCGCCCCTCACACAGAAACGATCGGTCTAACAATGGAATGTTCGCCCCTCACACAGAAACGATCGGTCTAACAATGGAATGTTCGCCCCTCACACAGAAACGATCGGTCTAACAATGGAATGTTCGCCCCTCACACAGAAATGATCGGTCTAACAATGGAATGTTCGCCCCTCACACAGAAACGATCGGTCTAACAATGGAATGTTCGCCCCTCACACAGAAATGATCGGTCTAACAATGGAATGTTCGCGCCTCACACAGAAATGATCGGTCTAACAATGGAATGTTCGGTGTAACACTGAGAGACAGAATACAACAACAAATTTAGCAGAAATGCGTCTAACAAATGATGACGGATCTGCATGTTCATGAGGGAAAGAAGGATCTGATCCCCTATCATTCAGCAGGATTTCTGGCTCCCAGGTGTCTCTCATACAGGTAACAAGCTGAGATTAGAAGCAGTCTCTTAAAGGGAGTGCTGCTAATCTCATTGTGTTCCCTGTATAAAGACACCTGTCCACAGGAGCCATCAAACCATCAGATTCCAAACTCTCCACCATGGCAAAGACCAAAGAGCTGTCCAAGGATGTCAGGGACAAGATGGTAGACCTACACAAGGCTGGACTGGGCTACCAAACTATGGCCAAGCAGCTTGGTGAGAAGGTGACAACAGTTGGTGCAATCATTCACAAATGGAAGAAACACAAAACAAGTGTCAGTCTCCCTAGGTCTGGTGCACCATGCAAGATGTCACCTCGTGGAGTGTCAATGACCATGAGAACAGTGAGGAATCATCCCAGAACTACACGTGAGGACCTTGTCAATGATCTCCAGGCAGCTGGGACCACAGTCACCAAGAAAACAATTGGTAACACACTACGCCGACAAGGACTGAAATCCTGCAGTGCCCGCACGGTCCCTCTGCTCAAGAAAGCCCATGTCCAGGCCCGTCTGAAGTCTGCCACTGAACATCTGAATGATGCAGAGGAGGACTGGTGGGAAGTGTTGTGGTCAGAGGAGACCAAAATCCAGCTCTTTGGTATCAACTCAACTCGCCGTGTTTGGAGGAGGAGGAATGCTGCCTATGACCCCAAGAACACCATCCCAACTGTGAAACATGGTGGGGGAAACATTCTGCTTTGGGGGGGTTTTCTGCTAAGGGGACAGGACAACTGCACCGCATCAAAGGGACGATGGACAGGGCAATGTACCCTCAAATCTTGGGTGACAACCTTCTTCCCTCAGCCAGGGCATTGAAAATGGGTGGTGGATGGGTGTTCCAGCATGACAATGACCCAAAACACACGGCCAAGGCAACAAAGGAGCGGCTCAAGAAGAAGCACATTGAGGTCCTGGAGTGGCCTAGCCAGTCTCCACACCTTCATCCGATGGACAATCTGTGGAGGAGCTGAAAGTTCGAGTTATCAAACGTCAGCCACCAAACCCTAATGACTTGGAGAGGATCTGCCAAGAGGAGTGGGCCAAAATCCCTCCTGAGATGTGTGCGAACCTGGGGGCTAACTCCAGGAAACGTCTGACCTCTGTGATGGCCAACAAGGGATTGGCCACCAAGTACTAAGTCATGTTTTGTGAAGGGGATCCAATCCTTCTTTCCCTCATGAACATGCAGATCAGTCATCATTTGTTAGACGCATTTCTGCTGAATTTGTTGTTGTATTCTGTCTCTCAGTGTTACACCGAACATTCCATTGTTAGACCGATCATTTCTGTGTGAGGGGCGAACATTCCATTGTTAGACCGATCATTTCTGTGTGAGGGGCAAACATTCCATTGTTAGACCGATCATTTCTGTGTGAGGGGCGAACATTCCATTGTTAGACCGATCGTTTCTGTGTGAGGGGCGAACATTCCATTGTTAGACCAATCGTTTGTGTGAGGGGCGAACATTCCATTGTTAGACCGATCATTTCTGTGTGAGGGGCGAACATTCCATTGTTAGACCGATCGTTTCTGTGTGAGGGGAGAACATTCCATTGTTAGACCGATCATTTCTGTGTGAGGGGCGAACATTCCATTGTTAGACCGATCATTTCTGTGTGAGGGGCGAACATTCCATTGTTAGACCGATCGTTTGTGTGAGGGGCGAACATTCCATTGTTAGACCGATCATTTCTGTGTGAGGGGCGAACATTCCATTGTTAGACCGATCATTTCTGTGTGAGGGGCGAACATTCCATTGTTAGACCGATCGTTTCTGTGTGAGGGGCGAACATTCACCGTCAGCAGGGTTGCAAATACGCATTTCCTTCACTATACATATATATATACATACATACAGTTGTGTTGAAAATACTAGCCGTCAGACATCACTAACCGGATCAATCACTGTTTTTGGTGGAAATGATATTTCTACATGGCAGATAATTTCCTGGCCGGTGTAGTTGAGTCATAGAAATCCAACAGACCCGACAGTCATGACATGCATGCTGCTGATTCTGTGTCATTGAATCCCTCATTGAGGGGCGTGTTCACAATAATAGCCGTGTGGAGTTCTATTAGTGAGGTCATTCATTCTTTGATAAACAGGTGGTAATTATTGCCCTTACTTAAGGAAGGAAGGCAGCAAATGTTGGACATGCTGGTTACAGTGCATTTCTCTCTGAAATTCTGAGGAAAATGGGTGGTTCCAGACATTGTTCAGAAGAACAGCGTACCTTGATTAAAAAGTTGATTGGAGAGGGGAAAACATATAAAGAAGTGCAGAAAATGATAGACTACTCAGCTAAAATGATTGCAAATGCTTTAAAATGGCAACCAAAACCTGAAAGACGCGGAAAAAAGCGAAAAACTACCATTGGAATGGATAGAAGAATAGCCAGAATGGGGCGGACTCAGCCAACAATCAGCTTCAGGAAGATGAAAGAAGGTGTGACGTTCCCTGTGAGGACTCAGCCAACAATCAGCTCCAGGAAGATGAAAGAAGGTGTGACGTTCCCTGTGAGGACTCAGCCAACAATCAGCTCCAGGAAGATGAAAGAAGGTGTGACGTTCCCTGTGAGGACTGTTACAATTAGAAGACGCCGATGTGAAGCCAAGCTATCTGCAAGAAGTCCCCGCAAAGTCCCACTGTTGGGAAAAAGACGTGTGCTGAAGAGGTTACAATCTGCCAAAGAGCACATTGACCGGCCTAAAGAGAAATGGCGCAACATTTTGTGGACTGATGAAAGTAAGATTGTTCTTTTTGGGTCTATTGGGCGGAGACAGTTTGTCAGACGACCCCCAAACACTGAATTCAAGCCACAGTACACTGTGAAGACCGTGAAGCATGGTGGTGCAAGCATCATGATATGGGGATGTTTCTCATACTACGGTGTTGGGCCTATTTATCGCATACCAGGGATCATGGATCAGTTTGAATCCATCAGAATACTTGAAGAGGTCATGCTGCCTTATGCTGAAGAGGAAATGCCCTTGAAATGGGGGTTCCAACAAGACAACGACCCCAAACACACCAGTAAACGTGCAACATCTTGGTTCCAGACCAACAAGATGGACGTTATGGAGTGGCCAGCCCAATCCCCGGATCTTCATCCAATAGAAAACTTGTGGGGTGACATCAAAAATGCCGTTTCTGAGGCCAAACCAAGAAATCGAGAAGAAGTGTGGAATGTGGTCCAATCATCCTGGGCTGGAATACCTGATCACAGGGGCCAGAAGTTGGGGGACTCCATGCAACACAGATGTACAGCAGTTCTCAGAAACAGTGCGACTACAACCAAATATTCATGAAGTCATTCAAAGGAAAGCAAAATCTTCAAACATTTCTCAGTTTATATAGTGAATGTTGGAGTTTGGAAAGAAGAATACAAACACGGCCATTTTTTTGAACCGTCTAATATTCACTTTTCTTCCATTTTTTTAGAGGAACAACACAAATTTGATGTATTTTTCTTCATGTTGTGATTTGGAATAGAATGTGTCGTGTTCCCAATGCATTTGTGTGGATGGAAATAAAAGGATTAGAAGGATTTGCAGCTTTACTCACTTTTATCATCACACGGATATTATTTTCAACACAACTGTATATATACATACACACTATATTGCCCCAAGTATTGGCCCCGCCCTTTCCACACACATGGACTTTAATGGCCCCCCAGTCTTAGTCCGTAGGGTTCAATATTGAGTTGGCCCCGCCCTTTCCACACACATGACCTTTAATGGCCCCCCAGTCTTAGTCCGTAGGGTTCAATATTGAGTTGGCCCCGCCCTTTGCGGCTATAACAGCTTCAACTCTTCTGGGAAGGCCGTCCACAAGGTTTAGGAGGGTGTCTATGGGAAGGTTGGACCATTCTTCCAGAAGCACATTTGGGGTTGAGGTCAGGACTCTGTGCAGGACAGTCAAGTTCCTCCACCCCAAACTGGCTCCTCCATGTCTTTATGGACCTTGCTTTGTGCACTGGTGGGCAGTCATGTTGGAACAGGAAGGGGCCATCCCCAAACTCCTCCCACAAAGTTGGGGGCATGAAATTGTCCAAAATGTCGCCTTAAGAGTTCCCTTCACTGGAACTAGGGGGCCAAGCCCAAGGGGGAGGGTGGTGGTGGTATATATACATTGTATACAGTCAGTGTTCACAATGTTATGGCTGGTCGGTGTACATGGGGAGGAGGGGGGGGGGGGGGTACAGTGGACATAAAAAGTCTACACACCCCTGTTAAAATGTCAGGTTTCTGTGATGTAAAAACATGGGACAAAAATAAATCATTTCAGAACGTTTTCCACCTTTAATGTGACCTATAAACTACAATCCAATTGAAAAACAAACTGAAATATTTTAGGGGGAATAAACATAAAAATCTAAAATGTGATTGCATAAGTGTTCACACCATCATATAACTGGGGATGTCGCTGTGTTCAGAATGAAGCAATCACATCCACAATCATGGTAAATAGGAGTCAGTACACACCCACCATCATGCGATGTGCCTCTGATGACCCCCAAATGAAGTCCAGCTGTTCTAGTCGGTCTTTCCTGACATTTCCTTAGTCGCATCCTACAGCAAAAGCCATGGTCTGCAGAGAGCTTCCGAAGCATCAGAGGGATCTCGTTGTTACAAGGTATCAGTCAGGAGACGGGGACAAAAGAATTTCCCAGACATTAGATATCCCATGGAACACAGGGAGGACCGTCATCATCAAGTGGAGGAAATATGGTGCAACAGTGACATCACCAACAGTGACATCACCAAGAACTGGACATCCCTCCAAAATGGAGGAAAAGATGAGAAGAATACTGGTCTGGGAGGCCACCAAGAGGCCTACAGCAACATGAGAGGAGCTGCAGGAATATGGGGCAAGTCCTGGCTGTGTGGTCCATGTGACAATCTCCCGTGTTCTTCATATGTTGGGCGAAGGGGTAGAGTGGCAAGACAGAAGACTTTCCTTATGAAGAAAACCATCCAAGCCCGGCTACATTCTGCAAAAACCCATCTGAAGTCTCCCAGAAGCATGAGGGAAATGTCTTCTGGTCTGATGACACCAAGGGTGGACTTTTTGGCCAGAATTTCAAAAGATATGTTTGGTGCAAAAACAACACTGCCCATAACCAGAACACCATACCTACCGTGAAGCATGGTGGGGGCAGCATCATGCTTTGGGGCTGTTTTCCTTCAGCTGGAACTGGGACCTTAGTCCAGGTGGAGGGAATTATGAACAGGTCCAAATACCGGTCAATATCGGCACAAAACCTTCCGGCTTCTGCTAGAAAGCTGACAAAGAAGAGGAACTTCATCTTCCAGCATGACAACCACCAGAAGCATCCACCCAAATCCACCAACGAATGGCTTCACCAGGAGAAGATGGAAAGTTCTGGAATAGCCCAGCCAGAGCCCAGACCTGAATCCAATGGATAAATCTGTGGGGGGATCTGAAGATCTGACAGATTTAGAGGGTTTTTGCAAGGAAGAGTGGGCAAATATTGTCGAATCAGGATGTGCCGTGCTGAGAGACTCCTCCCCAAAAAGACAGAGTGCCGGAGTCACATCAAAAGGTGCTTCACCAAAGGATTAGTGTAAGGGTGTGAACACTTATGCAACCAGATTATTTTAGGTTTTTATGTTTACTTCCCTCCACCTAAAAGATTTCAGTTTGTTGTTCAGCCGAGTTGTACAGTTTATGGGTCACATTAAAGGTGGAAAAAGTTCTGAAATGATTTAGCTTTGTCTCATTTTCTTACATCACAGAAACCTGACATTTTATCCGGGGTGTGAAGACTTTTTATATCCACTGTATATATACACACTGTATGCAGTCAGTGGTCACAATGTTATGGCTGGTTGGTGTATATAGAGGGGGGGTGGGGGTGGTATATAGATTGTATACAGTCAGTGGTCACAATGTTATGGTCGGTGTATATAGAGGGGGGGGTGGTATATAGATTGTATACAGTCAGTGGTCACAATGTTATGGTTGGTGTATATAGAGGGGGGGGGGTGGTATATAGATTGTATACAGTCAGTGGTCACAATGTTATGGTCGGTGTATATAGAGGGGGGGGTGGTATATAGATTGTATACAGTCAGTGGTCACAATATTATGGTCGGTGTATATAGAGGGGGGGTGGGGGTGGTATATAGATTGTATACAGTCAGTGGTCACAATGTTATGGTCGGTGTATATAGAGGGGGGGGGGGTGGTATATAGATTGTATACAGTCAGTGGTCACAATGTTATGGTCGGTGTATATAGAGGGTGGGGGTGGGGGTGGTATATAGATTGTATACAGTCAGTGGTCACAATGTTATGGTTGGTGTATATAGAGGGGGGGGGTGGTATATAGATTGTATACAGTCAGTGGTCACAATGTTATGGTCGGTGTATATAGGGGGGGGGTGGTATATAGATTGTATACAGTCAGTGGTCACAATGTTATGGTCGGTGTATATAGAGGGGGGGGGGTGGTATATAGATTGTATACAGTCAGTGGTCACAATGTTATGGCTGGTTGGTGTATATAGAGGGGGGGGTGGGGGTGGTATATAGATTGTATACAGTCAGTGGTCACAATGTTATGGTCGGTGTATATAGAGGGGGGGGGGTGGTATATAGATTGTATACAGTCAGTGGTCACAATGTTATGGTCGGTGTATATAGGGGGGGGGTGGTATATAGATTGTATACAGTCAGTGGTCACAATGTTATGGTCGGTGTATATAGAGGGGGGGGTGGGGGTGGTA
Organism: Staurois parvus; assembly: GCF_062004578.1. Taxonomy (NCBI): domain Eukaryota; kingdom Metazoa; phylum Chordata; class Amphibia; order Anura; family Ranidae; genus Staurois; species Staurois parvus. Next base: position 265,363 of record NW_028319429.1, read on the forward strand.
TATAGATTGTATACAGTCAGTGGTCACAATGTTATGGTCGGTGTATATAGAGGGGGGGTGGGGGTGGTATATAGATTGTATACAGTCAGTGGTCACAATGTTATGGTCGGTGTATATAGAGGGGGTGGGGGTGGTATATAGATTGTATACAGTCAGTGGTCACAATGTTATGGCTGGTTGGTGTATATAGAGGGGGGGGGGGTGGTATATAGATTGTATACAGTCAGTGGTCACAATGTTATGGTCGGTGTATACAGAGGGGGGGGGGGTGGTATATAGATTGTATACAGTCAGTGGTCACAATGTTATGGTCGGTGTATATAGAGGGGGGGGGTGGTATATAGATTGTATACAGTCAGTGGTCACAATGTTATGGTCGGTGTATATAGGGGGGGGGGTGGTATATAGATTGTATACAGTCAGTGGTCACAATGTTATGGTCGGTGTATATAGGGGGGGGGTGGTATATAGATTGTATACAGTCAGTGGTCACAATGTTATGGTCGGTGTATATAGAGGGGGGGGTGGGGGTGGTATATAGATTGTATACAGTCAGTGGTCACAATGTTATGGTCGGTGTATATAGAGGGGGGGTGGGGGTGGTATATAGATTGTATACAGTCAGTGGTCACAATGTTATGGTCGGTGTATATAGAGGGGGGGGGGGTGGTATATAGATTGTATACAGTCAGTGGTCACAATGTTATGGTCGGTGTATACAGAGGGGGGGGGGGTGGTATATAGATTGTATACAGTCAGTGGTCACAATGTTATGGTCGGTGTATATAGAGGGGGGGGGTGGTATATAGATTGTATACAGTCAGTGGTCACAATGTTATGGTCGGTGTATAGAGGGGGGGGGGGTGGTATATAGATTGTATACAGTCAGTGGTCACAATGTTATGGTCGGTGTATATAGAGGGGGGGGTGGGGGTGGTATATAGATTGTATACAGTCAGTGGTCACAATGTTATGGTCGGTGTATATATAGGGGGGGGGGTGGTATATAGATTGTATACAGTCAGTGGTCACAATGTTATGGTCGGTGTATACAGAGGGGGGGGGGGGTGGTATATAGATTGTATACAGTCAGTGGTCACAATGTTATGGTCGGTGTATATAGAGGGGGGGGGGGTGGTATATAGATTGTATACAGTCAGTGGTCACAATGTTATGGTCGGTGTATATAGAGGGGGGGGGTGGTATATAGATTGTATACAGTCAGTGGTCACAATGTTATGGTCGGTGTATATAGAGGGGGGGGGGTGGTATATAGATTGTATACAGTCAGTGGTCACAATGTTATGGTCGGTGTATATAGAGGGGGGGGTGGGGGTGGTATATAGATTGTATACAGTCAGTGGTCACAATGTTATGGTCGGTGTATATAGAGGGGGGGGTGGTATATAGATTGTATACAGTCAGTGGTCACAATGTTATGGTCGGTGTAGATTATTAATATTTCAGGTATTTATATATCGCCATCAATGTACTTCGTGTTTTACATATATTCTACATTCCCATCAGGTCCCGCCCCCGAGGAGCGTACAATCTAAGGTCCCTAACTCACATTCATACATACACATATTAGGGCCAATTTAGACAGGATCCAATTCACCTCCCAGCATGTCTTTGGAGTGTGGGAGGGAACCGGAGTACCCGGAGGAAACCCACGCAGGCACAGGGAGAACATGCAAATTCCAGGCAGGTGGTGCTGTGGTTGGGATTCGAACCAACAACCCGAGTACTGCCAGGTGGAAGTGCTAACCATTTAGCCACTGTGCTGTCCATGTATATAGAGGGGGGGGGTATATACACTGTATACAGTCAGTGGTCATAATGTTATGGCTGGTCGGTGTATATAGAGGGGTGGGGGTGGGGGGGTATATACACTGTATACAGTCAGTGGTCATAATGTTATGGCTGGTCGGTGTATATAGAGGGGTGGGGGTGGGGGGGTATATACACTGTATACAGTCAGTGGTCATAATGTTATGGCTGGTCGGTGTATATAGGAGGGGTGGGGGGGTATATACACTGTATACAGTCAGTGGTCATAATGTTATGGCTGGTCGGTGTATATAGGAGGGGGGGGGGGTATATACACTGTATACAGTCAGTGGTCATAATGTTATGGCTGGTCGGTGTATATAGAGGGGGGGGTGGGGGGGTATATACACTGTATACAGTCAGTGGTCACAATGTTATGGTCGGTGTATATAGAGGGGGGGGTGGGGGGGTATATACACTGTATACAGTCAGTGGTCATAATGTTATGGCTGGTCGGTGTATATAGGAGGGGGGGGGTATATACACTGTATACAGTCAGTGGTCATAATGTTATGGCTGGTCGGTGTATATAGGAGGGGGGGGGGTATATACACTGTATACAGTCAGTGGTCATAATGTTATGGCTGGTCGGTGTATATAGGGGGGGGGGGGGGGTGGGGGGGTATATACACTGTATACAGTCCGTGGTCATAATGTTATGGCTGGTCGGTGTATATAGGAGGGGGGAGGGTATATACACTGTATACAGTCCGTGGTCATAATGTTATGGCTGGTCGGTGTATATAGGAGGGGGGGGGGTGGGGGGGTATATACACTGTATACAGTCCGTGGTCATAATGTTATGGCTGGTCGGTGTATATAGGAGGGGGGGGGGTATATACACTGTATACAGTCAGTGGTCATAATGTTATGGCTGGTCGGTGTATATGGGGGGGGGGGGGGGTATATACACTGTATACAGTCTGTGGTCATAATGTTATGGCTGGTCGGTGTATATGGGGGGGGGGGGGTATATACACTGTATACAGTCCGTGGTCATAATGTTATGGCTGGTCGGTGTATATGGGGGGGTGGGGGGGTATATACACTGTATACAGTCCGTGGTCATAATGTTATGGCTGGTCGGTGTATATAGGAGGGGTGGGGGGTATATACACTGTATACAGTCCGTGGTCATAATGTTATGGCTGGTCGGTGTATATGGGGGGGGGGGGGGGTGGGGGGGTATATACACTGTATACAGTCTGTGGTCATAATGTTATGGCTGGTCGGTGTATATGGGGGGGGGGGGGTATATACACTGTATACAGTCCGTGGTCATAATGTTATGGCTGGTCGGTGTATATGGGGGGGGTGGGGGGGTATATACACTGTATACAGTCCGTGGTCATAATGTTATGGCTGGTCGGTGTATATAGGAGGGGGGGGGGTGGGGGGGTATATACACTGTATACAGTCTGTGGTCATAATGTTATGGCTGGTCGGTGTATATAGGAGGGGGGGGGTGGGGGGGTATATACACTGTATACAGTCCGTGGTCATAATGTTATGGCTGGTCGGTGTATATAGGAGGGGGGGGGTGGGGGGGTATATACACTGTATACAGTCCGTGGTCATAATGTTATGGCTGGTCGGTGTATATAGGAGGGGGGGGGTGGGGGGGTATATACACTGTATACAGTCCGTGGTCATAATGTTATGGCTGCTCGGGGGGCACCATGCAGGGTTAGTCCGGACCCTCCATTGCTGACATGTGACTCTGTTGGAGAATCTTTCATCTCCGGTTGATATAAATGGATTCCATTGGAGGTTTGGAGTCAGAACAGTCTGAGTGTAAACCAGAACCGCCAAGAAAACTTTTGTTGGGTCTCAGAAGAGCCCCCAGTCTGGATATTGATCTGTGAAATCAGAACCTTCAGTCCTCCTCTATTAGGATGGAGACCCTCACAGCACCAACCTCTGGACAATAATGAAGTCTATGGGGGGGGGGGGGGGATTTACTAAAGGCAAACATAGCGGGCGCTCTGCAAGGGCACTTCCTCCAGAACTTTGGACATTCTTTGCAGAGTGAAGCTTCCCCTCATGTACTATCACATCTCGTGTAGAGTGCTCCGTCTATGTGCCTGTAGTATACCCCCCCCCCTCCCCTCCCATTGGTTGTCTCCTCTCTCAGCATATTGTCACTATTAGAACAACAAAAAAACAAACTGCTGAGATGTAAAGCGTGCAAAGAGCTCGACGTACCCGCAGCAGTCTCGGAGATCCACAGCCGTGCCAAGGCATGCCTGCCTCCCCCTCTACAACAAACATTTCTATTGGCTGGTTAGACAGCCCATAATAATGACCGGTCAATAAGTATGAGGAGGGAGGGAAGGCGGCAAACTATTGGTAGTGCCAATACTTGGGGGCCACTGTAGGTGTGTCGGCCCCGACACCCAACGGCAGGAATTGTTGTCTCCAATTGTGTTCTTGAATTCGATATCTCACTGGATTGGGGACGAGTATTGGACTGGCAGTATATACTGGATCCATTCACAGGGACTCCTATTCTACAGTACAAGCAGGTTGTCATCTCCCTGGTACTCCACCGCCCAGGTAATACATACCCTGGTACTCCCATCTCCCAGGTAATACATACCCTGGTACTCCCATCTCCCTGGTACTCCCATCTTCCTGGTACTCCCATCTCCCTGGTACTCCACCGCCCAGGTAATACATACCCTGGTACTCCACCTCCCTGGTACTCCACCGCCCAGGTAATACATACCCTGGTACTCCACCTCCCAGGTACTCCACCTCCCAGGTAATACATACCCTGGTACTCCACCTCCCAGGTAATACATACCCTGGTACTCCACCTCCCAGGTAATACATACCCTGGTACTCCACCTCCCAGGTACTCCACCTCCCAGGTAATACATACCCTGGTACTCCACCTCCCAGGTAATACATACCCTGGTACTCCACCTCCCAGGTAATACATACCCTGGTACTCCCATCTCCCTGGTACTCCCAACTCCCAGGTAATACATACCCTGGTACTCCCATCTCCCTGGTACTCCCAACTCCCAGGTAATACATACCCTGGTACTCCACCTCCCAGGTAATACATACCCTGGCACTCCCATCTCCCTGGTACTCCCAACTCCCAGGTAATACATACCCTGGTACTCCACCTCCCAGGTAATACATACCCTGGTATTCCACCTCCCAGGTAATACATACCCTGGTACTCCACCTCCCAGGTAATACATACCCTGGTACTCCCATCTCCCTGGTACTCCCAACTCCCAGGTAATACATACCCTGGTACTCCACCTCCCAGGTAATACATACCCTGGTACTCCACCTCCCAGGTAATACATACCCAGGTACTCCACCTCCCAGGTAATACATACCCTGGTACTCCACCTCCCAGGTAATACATACCCTGGTACTCCCATCTCCCTGGTACTCCACCTCCCAGGTAATCCACTTCTCTTTACTCCATCGGCCAAGTACTCCACCTATCTGTACTCCCATCTCCCAGGTACTCCACCTCTAATGTATTCCAGCTCCCTTGTGCTCCATCTCCCAGGTACTCCACCCTCCTTGGTACTCCATCTCCCTGGTACTCCCAAACCTGGGTACTCAATCTCCCCGGTACTCCTCCTCCAAGGTACACCATCCCTCTGGTACTCCATGACCCTGATGCTCCATCCCTCTGGTACTCCACCTCCTGGGTACACCACCTTCCGGGTACTCCACCTCCCTGGTGCTCCATCTCTTGGATATTCCATCCCCCTGGTGCTCCATCTCCTGGGTATCCCATCCTCCTGGAGCTCAATTTCCGGATTACTCCAACCCCCAGGTACTTCATCCCCCTGGTGCTCCATTCCTCGGGTACTTCATCTCCATGTTACTTCATCTCCCAGATACTCAGTCTCCCGGGTATTCCACCTTGCCAGGTACTCCATCTCCTTGGTACTCCATTTCCCAGGAACTACATCTCTCTGGTACTCCATCCCCTTGGTACTCCACCTCCCTGGCAATCAGTCTCTCTGATCTCAATCACCGGATACTCCACCTCCCAGGTACTCCATCTATCTGTACGCCATCTTCCAGGTACTCCACCATCCTTGGTACTCCACCCTCCTTGGTACTCCATCTCTCTGATCTCAATCTCCCTGGTACGCCATCCCTCTGGTACTCCACCTCCTGGGTACTCCACCTCTCAGATATTCCACCTCCTTGGTGCTTCATCTCCCGGGTATTCCGTCCCCCTGGTGCTCCATCACTCGAGTGCTCCACCCCCTAGTGCTCCATTCCTCAGGTACTCTGTCTTAATGTTACTCCATCTCCCAGTTACTCAGTTTCCCTGATCTCAATCTGTGGGTATTCCACCTCCCAGGTACTCCATTTCCATGATACTCCACCTTCTTGGTACTCCATCTCTCAGGTACTCCACCTCCCAGGTACTTGGGCCATATGGTTCCTGTGTCTTCTGGCTCCCTTTGCGGCACTTCCAGCTAAGCACGCATTGCTCACAACTAACAAACAGGCGTTTGCTGCCCCTATCTAGAGGAAGCAGAAAGCTCAAACCAAGAATTCCACTGTTGGATGTTACCTACATGAAGCAATGGCCTTCTGCAGATGCTAGGACCGAGTAACATTTACTCAACACCATGACCGGCTAAATATCTCACAGCAGGTTGAAAAGAAATCAATGTGTGGTATCGGGGGTGGGGTCTAGTGAGCACATATAAGGGGTCATGTACATCCTTGGACAGGGAGGTCCCAGCACTCAATCCGTTTTCCAGCACTAATTCCTGACCTGCCTTGTACAAAACATACATTTCTATATCCATGTCATGGATTCTGAGGCTCAGCAGATGTTGGTCAATGTACCTCTATGAACGTACGGAATATCAGAAAGGTTTGATTGGTATTACCTGGAGTCTTGCCTTCCATCTTCTCTTCTGTCAGAGAAGTCCGTAGAGCTGCGTGTCCTGGGTCCACCACTCCTTTCTCTAGATTTCCTGCTGAACTTGTCCATTTTTTTCTTCTTTGCCATCTGCTTGTTGGGCAGTTTGTTCTTCTGCATTTTAATGTGAAATTTTCGTGCTGCTTTGCCAAATGCTTGTGGTAGGACCTGAAGTGGCATTTTCTTCATTTTCTTCCCATCGTGAGCAGCTTGGCTCTTGGATATCCTGACTGGGCTCGAGTTTCTTACAATGGGAAAGTTCTGCTTCTTGGACTTGGCCTGAGGGGCAGCTTTTACACTTTGCTTAGTCTTTATAGGAATTGTGGGTAATTGGATGGGAGGCGGGGGTGCTACACTCCTGGCTCGAGTTTTCCCCAGATGTGCTTCTGTTGCTTGCATTTGTATCTCAGCATCAGCTGTTCGTCGGGTAATGCTGGGTTTGGGTTTTTTGGTGGAGGTGGCCTTTTTCAGGGGTTTAGGGGATTGTTTTTTGGTAGATGGAGAGGGAGGCTTCTTTGGACAACTGAATGAGGCGTGTTTGTCTAGACTTTTAATATAGGTGAACTCTCGGTTGCAATACGGGCAAACATGAGAAGAGCCAGACATGCCAAATCGTAGACTTGACTTCTGCTTGGCCTTCTTATTCTTCTGCAGTATTGCTTTGTGAATGAGCTGGTTTTTCCTTTTCAGCGCTCCCAGCTTGAGCTTGCCTGAAGACATTTTACTGATTTCCAGGGTAAAATTAAGCTTTTTTGGTTGACCCATTCTTCGGAATGAACTTTTCTCGGCAGGTTCAAGAACCACAACCCCTACACCATTTTTAGGCAGGACAGTCTGTTTTAGGGGGATGGGGTTCTTTTTGGGAGTGTATCTTTTTTTATCACTCGCTGACGCGCACACCAATATATGTTTATGTAACTCGGGCAAATTGTCAACGCCCTTTCCACATTTAGTACAACGTATGGCTGTAGAGAAAGTCTGTGGAATATTATGGGTTGTAAAGTTTGTTGCAGTTGTACCAATCCCCAGAGGGTTCTTGTTGTGATACTGAAAGGGTGGTGGTTTGAAGCTGGGGTAGTGCTGATTGAGACCCATACGTACATCGGGGTCTTTGGATTTTTCCCCTGCAGCCATAATCTTAATTGTCGTGTACAGCTCTTCAGAAGAGTCATTGAAATCGCCATCATCCTCTGGAGTCATCGGCTCCTCATCCATTCTTTGATTTTGGAGTAGAATTGCCTTTCTTGGGTCAGTGAAGTTCTGCGGCCTGAGAGACCCACTTTCCAATTCATGATGACTATACTCTTTATCTGCATGCAAGTCCTGCTGATGTTGTTGTAAATTACAAAGAAAAGCAAACTCCTTCTTGCATAAGGAGCAAACAAAAATCTTCCCGACTCCATGAAGTACAGAACGATGGTCTGTAAGATGTGAAGCGTCTCTGAAAAGCTGCACACAAAATTCACATTTGTAGGGCCATTCTTCAGCGTGCACCACCAGGTGTTTGGCCAGGTCTTTCATAGACACATAGGGGGACTCACAAACATTGCACACAAAAGTCTTATTGAAACCTTCAGAGTCATGTTGACCTGACTGTAAAAAGTCCTTAGAGGCTGCTTCATCCTCATGTTTCTCCTGTTTAACAAACGCCGTTGTTGAGGATTCTGAGTTTAGAGAGGGAGATACAATAGATGAAACCACAGACAAGGGAGGAGGAGATGAGCAGGTGGATGAAGAGGAAGATGAGGCAGCACAAGAAGATGAGGAGGATGAGGAGGACGAGGAAGAGGACAGAGTAGGAGGACCAGGTGAAGCACAACCAGAAGGATCATCGGTGGTCGGGGAAAGAGACGGGGAGGGTGATGCCGTACGAGAAAGAACCGGAAGAGGAGATTGTGTGCTAGCAGACAGAGGTGATGGACATGATGGAGTGGGTGGTACACTACAGGAGGAATCTGGTAGGGAAGGAGCATTAGTAGTAAGAAAAGGTGGTGGATATATAGTGTCCGTCACAAACTGTGGACACGGAGAATGTGAAGGTGCTTCTGAAGGAGTCAAAACAGGTGGGGACTGGCAAATTGGGGTACAGGTGATCTCAGCTGGAGTGAGGGAAGCCTCTTCCAGACAAAGAGCAATATCAGCACTTGAGCCAGCAGCAAGTTCTGGTAGATGTCCTCTCTCATCTGTTCTACAGGTAAGCAAAACTGCATCTGGCTGTAAAGCGGCTTCACCCGGCACCTCCAGACCATCATACTCATTCAATAGAACCTTTTTTAACATGCACGTGGTGGGCTTCTTCTTTTTTACTCCAATGCACAAGTTACTCCCTTTGTACTCCTTTCCTTCTGCATCACAGATGGGCTTCCGACTTACGCTAAGGTCCAGCACAGATTCCCAAGGGACCTGGGAGCGGCTCTTGCCTTCACATTTCTGTTTTACTCCACTGGACAAGTCTAAGGGTTGCTGGTTGCAAACATTACCAAAGGTTATATTTGGAGTCCATTCTTTAGTGACCTTTAGATCCTCACAAGGACTGAGGTTCTCCCTTTCGTCTTTACCAGATAAACTCCAGGCAGGTGAACTGTTGTGACTTTCCAACTTTGGGATTTTTGGACCAAGTCCTTCAGTGAACGAGGTTTTTCCTTCTTGTTTAACAAATTCTTTTAGAGCTGGGCTATGCTGTGGGGAACTTGGAGGTGAAGCAGTGCGTCTTTTAAACCTGTTGGGTGCTGTTGGTATGGAAGACACAGCCGGGCTCAGCTTTGGGATCTCGGACATCAATGATGGACTTACAGGGGACTTGCTGCTTTCCTGCGTCTGCAGCAGCTGCTTAAGTTTTGAAGACAGATAGAAGTTTTTCTCCTTTTGGAAGGGCAAGTTATCGCTTACAGAAACACTTAATGGGATGGAAAGAGAACAGGAAGGAGTGATGGCTTCAAGGTCGGTTTCAGTTTTTATTTTTGCCAATAAAGGGGGGCTGACTGTTCTTCTCTTTTTTGGTTCTGCAATCCCACTGCAAGAAGAGTCGTTTACTGGATTCGGATTATCAGTTACTATTTGCAACGGTCTTATGTTTGGTGAAACTTCAACCTTGATAGGAGTAAGCAAGCAATTGATTCCTAGGACATCAGATGTGGTCGCCTCTACTTCGATGACATCACAACTAGTACCTGTGCTGCTGGATGGGATCTTGCCATCTATGTAGTAGGTAAGGTTCTCCGAAATGTTGTTGGTGATGTCCATGATATAGACATCATCTGCTTCTCCTTCATCCTCCACTTCTGTACTTGCTACATATATGTTTTCAATTTGAGGAGACTGCTCTGCCTTGAGGTGTGGATCTTCCAGAAGATGTCCTTTTCGCCTCACTCCCTTCGGAATAAGATGCCGTTCGTGAACTCGGCGCTGGTGTCTCCTCACATTTGTGTGAGTCCCAAACACTTTCTTGCAGTACTTGCATGGGTGAAGCTCCCGGCTGGACTCTCCATTCTCTTCAGAGAGAACAGAATGGGAGGTCTCCCTGTCGGAGTCGGTCATTTTACACTGCAGTCTGGAGGTGCTGTACTCCTCACTGGACTTCAGAGAATCTATAATATGTTTGTGAGATTGTCCAAGGTCAATGGGAGAGGACGCCATTAATGTTTTCCTTTTAGGGCCGGCTTCGTGCCGTCGCTCGTGCCTTCTGCGGTTAATCTGGGTTCCAAACGCCTTTCCACAGTATCGGCATTTAAAAGCATGGTTGACGGTGGAAATGTGGATGTGCATGTGTCTTTCCAGCCCTTGTTTTGTGGTGAATTTCCGTTCGCAATGCTGGCATGGAAACATAAACCCCTCAGACGGCTCCCCATTGACATCTCCTTTGGGTTTAAAGACTTTAAGGGGCTTCTTCTTTGGAGAACCTTCCGGAGTCTCATCAGACGTACTTCGAAGGTCATCCAGCATCTCTCCACTCTCTTCTTCCAGATTAATAGAATCTCTCTCTGATCCATCCCTCTGCAGGTCATCAGCAAGCTCCAGATCAGTGGTGGCCTCTTCCACACCCCTGTTGTCTGGCAATATCAGCAGTTCAGGAGCTGAGATGGAGATCTTCTCTGGAAGGACATTCTGATTCACCATTTCTTGAATCACAGCCGTTTGTTCTGGAGACAGGACGGGGGAACCCAGAGTCTTGGGATCATCTTCATTGGGAGCTGCAAACAAACAAGAAACATATTAATGGAAATATGGACCTCGGGAACAGAGAAGGTCACACACTGTGAAAAAAGACTTCATTGCAATGATTTCAGCAACATGCACTGGAGATCCCAACTGCTTCGTCCTATATAGGAGGAGCTCAGTCCCTGGAAGTGTATGAAGTGTGAGCATGCATGCCGTGTTCAGTCCTATATAGGAGGCGCTCAGTCCCTGGAAGTGTATGAAGTGTGAGCATGCATGCCGTGTTCAGTCCTATATAGGAGGAGCTCAGTCCCTGGAAGTGTATGAAGTGTGAGCATGCATGCCGTGTTCAGTCCTATATACAGTCAGGTCCATAAATATTGGGACATCAACACAATTGTAACATTTTTGGCTCTATACACCACCACAATGGATTTGAAATGAAACGAACAAGATGTGCTTTAACTGCAGACTGTCAGCTTTAATTTGAGGGTATTTACATCCAAATCAGGTGAACGGTGTAGGAATGACAACAGTTTGCATATGTGCCTCCCACTTGTTAAGGGACCAAAAGTAATGGGACAGAATAATAATAATCATAAATCAAACTTTCACTTTTTAATACTTGGTTACAAATCCTTTGCAGTCAATGACAGCCTGAAGTGTGGAACGCATAGACATCCCCAGACGCTGGGTGTCATCCCTGGTGATGCTCTGCCAGGCCTTTACTGCAACTGTCTTCAGTTCCTGCTTGTTCTTGGGGCATTTTCCCTTCAGTTTTGTCTTCAGCAAGTGAAATGCTCCATCGGATTCAGGTCAGGTGATTGGCCATTGCAGAACATTCCACTTCTTTGGTGTCTTTTGCAGTCTGCTTTGGGTCATTGTCCATCTGCACTGTGAAGCGTCCAATGAGTTGTGAAGCATTTGGCTGAATATGAGCCGATAATATTCCCGAAACACTTCACAATTCATCCGGCTGCTTCTGTCAGCCGTCACATCATCAATAAATACAAGAGAAGCAGTTCCATTGGCAGCCATACATGCCCACGCCATGACACTACCACCACCATGATCACTGATGAGGTGGTATGCTGAGGACCATGAGCAGTTCCTTCTCCATCCTCTTCTCTTCCCATCACTCTGGTACAAGTTGATGTCGGTCTCCTCTGTCCATAGGATGTTGTTCCAGAACTGTGAAGGCTTTTTTACATGTCGTTTGGCAAACTCTAATCTGGCCTTCCTGTGTTTGAGGCTCACCAATGGTTTCCATCTTGTGGTGAACCCTCTGTATTCACTCTGGTGAAGTCTTCTCTTGATTGGTGACTTTGACACACATACACCTACCTCCTGGAGGGTGTTCTTGATCTGGCCAACTGTAGTGAAGGGCGTTTTCTTCACCAGGGAAAGAATTCTTCGCTCATCCACCACAGTTGTTTTCCGTGGTCTTCCGGGTCTTTTGGTGTTGCTGAGCTCACCGGTGCGTTCCTTCTTTTTAAGAATGTTCCAAACAGTTGTTTTGGCCACGCCTCATGTTTTTGCTATCTCTCTGATGGGTTTGTTTTGTTTTTTCAGCCTAATGATGGCTTCACTGATAGTGACAGCTCTTTGGATCTCATCTTGAGAGTTGACAGCAACAGATTCCAAATGCAAATAGCACACTTGAAATGAACTCTGGACCTTTTATCTGCTCATTGTAATTGGGATAATGAGGGAATAACACACACCTGGCCATGGAACAGCTGAGAAGCCAATTGTCCCATTACTTTTGGTCCCTTAACAAGTGGGAGGCACCTATGCAAACTGTTGTCATTCCTACACCGTTCACCTGATTTGGATGTAAATACCCTCAAATTAAACGGACAGTCTGCAGTTAAAGCACATCTTGTTCGTTTCATTTCAAATCCATTGTGGTGTATAGAGCCAAAAATGTTAGAGTTGTGTCCATGTCCCAATATTTATGGACCTGACTGTAGGAGGAGCTCAGTCCCTGGAAGTGTATGAAGTGTGAGCATGCATGCCATGTTCAGTCCTATATAGGAGGAGCTCAGTCCCTCCGCTCCGCATCCCCTGCTCCACATGCACCCGCTCCACATCCCCTACTCCGCATTCCACCAGCTCTGCATCCACGGCTCCACACCCTCCGCATCCACCCGCTCCACATCCCCTACTCTGCATTCCAGCCGCTCCGCATTCCACCCGCTCCACACCCACCGCTCCGCACCCACCGCTCCACATCCACCCATTCCGTATCCACTGCTCAGCACCCTCCGCTCCGCATCCACCGCTCCACATTTCGTCCGCTTCGCATCCCCTACTCCGCATTCCACCCGCTCCACATCCCCTACTCCGCTCCACATCCCCTGCTCCGCATTCCACCTACTCCGCATCCCCTACTCCGCATTCCAGCTGCTCCGCATCCACCCGCTCCACATTCCACCAGCTCCGCATCCCCTACTCCACATTCCACCAGCTCCGCATCCACCCGCTCCACATCCCCTACTCCACATTCCACCAGCTCTGCATCCCCTACTCCGCATTCCACCTGCTCCGCATCCACCGCTCCACACCCTCCGCATCCACCCGCTTCGCATCCCCTACTCCGCATTCCACCCGCTCCACATCCTCCGCTCCGCATCCACCCACTCCACATCCCACCCGCTCCACATCCTCCGCCCCACATCCCCTGCTCCGCATTCCAGCCGCTCTGCATCCACCGCTCAGCACCCTCCGCACCGCACCCTCCGCTCCACATCCACCTGCTCCGCATTCCACCCGCTCCGCATTCCACCCGCTCCACATCCACCGCTCAGCACCCTCCGCTCCACATCCACTACTCTGCATTCCACCTGCTCCGCATCCACCGCTCCACACCATCCGCTCCGCATCCCACCTGCTCCGCATCCACCGTTCCACATCCCCTACTCCGCATTCCACCCGCTCCACATACCCTACTCCGCATTCCACCCGCTCCGTATCCACTGCTCAGCACCCTCCGCTCTGCATCCACCGCTCGACATCCCCTGCTCCGCATTCCAGCCGCTCCGCATCCAGCCGCTCCGCATCCAGCCGCTCCGCATCCAGCCGCTCCGCATTCCACCCGCTCCACATCCTCCACTCCACATTCCCTACTCCGCACTCCACCCGCTCCACATCCTTCGCTCCGCATTCCACCCGCTCCACATCCCGTACTCGGCATTCCAGCCGCTCCGCATCCACCGCTCAGCACCCTCCGCTCCGCATCAACGGCTCCGCACCCTCCGCTCCACATCCTCTGCTCCGCATCCACCCGCTCCACATCCCCTACTCCGCATTCCAGCCGCTACACATCCACCTCTCCGCACCCTCCGCTCCACATCCACCGCTCCGCATCCACCGCTCTGCACCCTCCGCTCCACATCCACCTGCTCCACATTCACATCCACCCACTCCACATCCCTCGCTCCGCATCCCCTGCTCCGCATTCCACCCGCGCCGCATCTACCGCTCTGCACCCTCAGCTCCACATCCTCTGCTCCGCATTCCACCCGCTCCGCACCCTCCGCATCTACCTGCTCTGCATCTCCCGCTCCGCATTCACATCCACCCACTCCACATCCCTCGCTCCGCATCCACCGCTCCGCACCCTCCGCTCCACATCTATCTGCTCCGCATTCACATCCACCCATTCCGCATCCTCCGCTCCGCATCCACCGCAGGGGGTCTCATCCCTCCCCCCTCCATCCAACACTGACAGGGGGTCTCATCCCTCCCCCCTCCATCCAACACTGACAGGGGGTCTCCCCCCTCCCCCTCCATCCAACACTGACAGGGGGTCTCCCCCCTCCCCCTCCATCCAACACTTGAACACTTGACAGGGGGTCTCATCCCTCCCCCCTCCATCCAACACTGACAGGGGGTCTCCCCCCTACATCCAACACTGACAGGGGGTCTTCCCCCTCCCCCCAACACTTGACAGGGGGTCTCACCCCTCCCCCTCCATCCAACACTGACAGGGGGTCTCATCCCTCCCCCTCCATCCAACACTGACAGGGGGTCTCCCCCCTACATCCAACACTGACAGGGGGTCTCCCCCCTACATCCAACACTGACAGGGGGTCTCACCCCTCCCCCCTCCATCCAACATTGACAGGGGGTCTCATCCCTCCCCCTCCATCCAACACTGACAGGGATTCTCCCCCCTCCATCCAACATTGACAGGGGGTCTCACCCCTCCCCCTCCATCCAACACTGACAGAGGGTCTCTCCCTTACCCCTCCATCCAACACTGACAGGGGGTCTCACCCCTCCCCCTCCAACACTGACAGGGGGTCTCACCCCTCCCCCTCCATCCAACACTGACAGAGGGTCTCTCCCTTACCCCTCCATCCAACACTGACAGGGGGTCTCACCCCTCCCCCCAACACTGACAGGGGGTCTCATCCCTCCCCCTCCATCCAACACTGACAGGGGGTCTCATCCCTCCCCCCTCCATCCAACACTGACAGGGGGTCTCATCCCTCCCCCTCCATCCAACACTGACAGGGGGTCTCACCCCTCCATCCAACACTGACAGGGGGTCTTACCCCTCCATCCAACACTGACAGGGGGTCTCATCCCTCCCCCCTCCATCCAACACTGACAGGGGGTCTCATCCCTCACCCCTCCATCCAACACTGACAGGGGGTCTCATCCCTCCCCCTCCATCCAACACTGACAGGGGGTCTCATCCCTCCATCCAACACTAACAGGGGGTCTCATCCCTCCCCCCTCCATCCAACACTGACAGGGGGTCTCATCCCCCCCACATCCATCTCCAGCTTCCCGCCCGCCCTATACTAGAAGTGCTGCTACAGGGCGGCCCAGAGTCGCATGTATATACATGATTCTTCATTGCTGGGTAGGGATTCCCCACCGGCTCCTGATGATCGCTGACAGGGGAGACTGGTTTGTACAGCACAACACAGATCTCTCTCCTGCCAGCGAGGACATGCCGCTTTGTATCTCTACACAGCATGTCTCCCGAGTAACACAGCACACAGTTAACCCTTTGATGGCCTCTCATGTTAACCCCTTCCTGCCCAGTGCCATTAGTACAGTGTTGGGGCTTTTTATTAGCACTGATCACTGTATTGGTGTCACTGGGGATGTCAGTGACACCAAGTCTGTTCCCCCCCCCCCACCCCCAGTGTCAGAATGCCTGCCGCAGTCACGCTATAAGTCGCTGATCACCGCCATGACTAGTAAAAAAAAAAAAATCCCATTATCTATCCCGCCATTTGTAAACGCTATAACTTTCACGTAAACCGATTCATTTACACGTTTTGGGATTTTTTAAGCAAAGACATTTTGGCCGAAATTTGATTTAATTTTTTTTTATTGGACATATTTTATAGCAAAAAGTCAAAATATAGTTTTTTTCTCAAAACTGTCGCTTTTTTTGTTTATAGCACATAAAATAAGAAACGCAAAGATGATCAAATACCACCGAAAGAAAAAAAAGAAAGAAAGCTCCATTTGTGGGGAAAAAAGGACATAAATTTCATTTGGGTGCAGCGTTGCATGACCGCGCAATTGTCAGTTAAAATAACAGCGCAGTATCGCAAAAAATGGCCTGGTGAGGAAGGGGTTAAAGCTGACCTCGTACACAGCGGAGATACAGATCCATTCAAGTTGATGTAAACCTCTGAAATGAACAAAGCACACCCCTCAATAGTGTGTCCTTGTCTCAGTCCAGAGCACTGAGTGTGATCCCCGTCTGCTGCCTCCTTCCTCTATCAGTCACATAGGACACTGTGCCCCAACACCAGACAATCTCAGGACATGGCCCCACCCCCATCCAGCCAGTGATTGTCAGACTCAGCTGTGCATATTTCCCTATGAGACTGTGTAGATGGGGGGGGTGTCCTGCCCCTCCACCCAGGTCTCCGTTTACACTCGGCTCTCTGCTGCATGCTGTGTGATGTGTGACATCATATCCCCGCCTCCTGCCTCTGAAGCTGAGAAATGGCCTTTGATCTGTGTGTTTTAGAAGGTTGTGCAGCACAATTGGCTGCAGATAAACAGGTACAACTTATGTAGGAGGATTTGTGTCATCTCTGTATCTCTGGAGGCCACTCCCATCACTGGGGATATGGAGGGTTCATAGTCACTTTAATTGGTTTAAACTGGTCAAATATTTTTATTTCTGTTTAGCCAGTCTTGTGACCCACACCCCAGTGCAGGGCAGCACAGCCAGGTCTGAGCCCTCCCCCACCAATCACAGCCAGGTCTGAGCCCTCCCCCGCCAATCACAGCCAGGTCTGAGCCCTCCCCCGCCAACCACAGCCAGGTCTGAGCCCTCCCCCGCCAATCACAGCCAGGTCTGAGCCCTCCCCCGCCAATCACAGCCAGGTCTGAGCCCTCCCCCGCCAACCACAGCCAGGTCTGAGCCCTCCCCCGCCAATCACAGCCAGGTCTGAGCCCTCCCCCGCCAATCACAGCCAGGTCTGAGCCCTCCCCCGCCAATCACAGCCAGGTCTGAGCCCTCCCCCGCCAATCACAGCCAGGTCTGAGCCCTCCCCCGCCAAACACAGCCAGGTCTGAGCCCTCTCCCCCACCAAACACAGCCAGGTCTGAGCCCTCTCCCCCTGCCAAACACAGCCAGGTCTGAGCCCTCTCCCCGCCAAACACAGCCAGGTCTGAGCCCTCTCCCCCTGCCAAACACAGCCAGGTCTGAGCCCTCTCCCCGCCAAACACAGCCAGGTCTGAGCCCTCTCCCCCACCAAACACAGCCAGGTCTGAGCCCTCCCCCGCCAACCACAACCAGGTCTGAGCCCTCCCCCGCCAACCACAACCAGGTCTGAGCCCTCCCCCGCCAAAACACAGCCAGGTCTGAGCCCTCCCCCGCCCCACCAAACACAGCCAGGTCTGAGCCCTCCCCCGCCAATCACAGCCAGGTCTGAGCCCTCCCCCGCCAATCACAGCCAGGTCTGAGCCCTCCCCTGCCAAACACAGCCAGGTCTGAGCCCTCTCCCCGCCAAACACAGCCAGGTCTGAGCCCTCTCCCCCACCAAACACAGCCAGGTCTGAGCCCTCCCCCGTCAAACTACAACGAAAAATAATTCCACAGCAGGTACATCTTCCAAGTCCCCCTCCCCCGGCCCAGCTCACCCTGCCCTTCATTCACCAAGACCTGGAAGTATTCAGACTCTCGCATTCTCCAGCTATGAGCCGAGAGGACAACCCTCAATCATGGGGGGGGGGGGGGGGGGTTTGGGGGGATCATGTCCACTGGTGACATATCAGTTCTAAAACTGAGTGCAAAACGCCATGAAAAGCTGATACATTGCAGCTCACCAGTCCCTGGAGGGGACACTGCAGTTGTTTTCTGTCTTCAGCCTAAGAACTATTTGTATCAAGTAGAGAAAATATTTGTTGATCCTGCCAGAACCACAGTGTGCTTGGCACTTCCTGTGGATGGAACCAGAAGCAGTGCTCGGGGGCGGGACAAGTATGTGAAATCTCACCATCTGAGGAATCCTTCATCTCGGCTGAACCAACACCGGGGGCGCTCTTCTCCTCCTCTGGATTTGGATTTAATTTCTTCTTACCATGAAGGGATCGCCTCCTCCCTGCAAGTCAAACAAACAGAGTGTGAGATCCTCCGACACAACGGGATCCCCCACACGGCCCGAAGGACGGGATTCACGCGGGCCGGAGGGCGAGATCTGCCAACACGCTGTAGACATGTTAAAAGTCATTTCATATTCCATGTCTCCATCAATCCCATCATCTATGGACCCATCCATTCCTCCATCCATCCGTTTATCCGATGTCTCTATCCATTTGTTCCTCCCTCCCTCCCTCCATCCATCCATCCATCCCTCCATTAACCCCTTCACACCTAAGGATAAAACAAATCTTAATGCCTAAGCACAATTTTGCAACGTTGACTTGTTAGTAAATCTGTACATATCCAGGGGCGGACTGACAACTCATGGGGCCCCCGGGCAATAGGGGATCATGGGGCCCCTGTATCCTTGCCCAAACTCAAAAAAGCCTTTGAAAAAGGTACCAGGGGCATCTCATGGGGCCCCCTACTGACCCCGGGCAGTGCCCCTGTACATATCATCACAATGACTTCGTACATCCAGGCGGATTATACCGCGTTGTTTTCAGGACATCGGGCTTTCATTTGGTGGTGAATGGTAATGGATATCTCCGGACTTTAATTATCAAAGGAAAACTGGCCCAAAACAGTAAAAAAAAAATATTATTTTTTTTTAAAATGTAGCTTCTTGTTACTACCATAACCGACCGCCACAGAACGACCCGAAATCCATTCTCCCGCTCCCGACGATCGCAGCGATACCATAGATGTGGATGTTGTCTGTACCCGGAGTACGGCCCGGATATAATAGGGAGCATTTTTATTTATTTATTTTACCTAAAAACACACCGACACCAAGTAAAAAAAAATCCTGACCTTTGACCCTGACCTTTGACCCTGACCCAAACACTAACCCTTGCACTGAACTAGATCAAACCTTCATCTAGATATTTTTTCTTTATTTTTTAATATTTCTTAGTTTTTATTTTTTTTTGTTAAACATTTGTTTCCCTCTATGCCAGAAGTGAGAGAGATACAATGTATAATGGGATGTATATAATGATACAATGTATAATAGGATGTATATAATGATACAATGTATAATAGGATGTATATAATGATACAATGTATAATAGGATGTATATAATGATACAATGTATAATGGGATGTATATAATGTTACAATGTATAATATAATGTATATAATGATACAATGTATAATATGATGTATATAATGATACAATGTATAATATGATGTATATAATGATACAATGTATAATGGGATGTATATAATGATACAATGTATAATAGGATGTATATAATGATACAATGTATAATGGAATGTATATAATGATACAATGTATAATGGGATGTATATAATGATACAATGTATAATATGATGTATATAATGATACAATGTATAATATGATGTATATAATGATACAATGTATAATGGAATGTATATAATGATACAGTGTATAATAGGATGTATATAATGATACAATGTATAATATAATGTATATAATGATACAATGTATAATATGATGTATATAATGATACAATGTATAATGGAATGTATATAATGATACAATGTATAATATAATGTATATAATGATACAATGTATATAATGATACAATGTATAATGGGATGTATATAATGATACAATGTATAATGGGATGTATATAATGATACAATGTATAATGGGATGTATATAATGATACAATGTATAATATGATGTATAAAATGATACAATGTATAATGGGATGTATATAATGATACAATGTATAATAGGATGTATATAATGATACAATGTATAATGGAATGTATATTAAAAAAAAAAAAAAAAAACATACAAAGCTCAATAGCTGCACTTCACATTTCACACCCAGCTGAAGGAGTTGGCAGAATAGCCCCTCCCCCATCCTGTACTCTACACCTTCAGACAGAGGCGGTCTCATAGTTAGAAGGCGGAGCTGGACTCTGAAATCTCTCTAAAATCACTCGTGGCACATGTTTTTAATATAGGGTAACTCCTCCCACTCCCAGCGGGATATCCCTTGTACAACTCCTCCCACTCCCAGCAGGATATCCCTTGTACAACTCCTCCCACTCCCAGCGGAATATCCCTTGTACAACTCCTCCCACTCCCAGCGGGATATTCCCTGTACAACTCCTCCCACTCCCAGCGGGATATCCCCTGTACAACTCCTCCCACTCCCAGCGGGATATCCCCTGTACAACTCCTCCCACTCCCAGCGGGATATCCCCTGTACAACTCCTCCCACTCCCAGCGGGATATCCCCTGTATAACTCCTCCCACTCCCCCGCAGGATATCTGTATAACTCCTCCCAGAAGGGATATTCCCTATATAGCCAGCAAGGAGTGGGAGGAGCTATATAGGGGAGGTGCCTACAGCTGGAAGTGGGAGGGGTTATATAGGGGGAGGTCCCTGCAGCTTTCTCTTTTGTTGTGGCCAATCAGCTAATGATCCGGCATTGCGGAATATTTTTTATAAATGAATTTATGGAAATGATCCCAAATCATCAGAATTTTCATTAATCGATCCTTTGTGCCGAATCGCGCAGAGCCGCAAGGTGTCTGATTGGCTCACACCAAAACTGGAGAGGAAAATTAGATCCAATCAGCTGATGGCTGGAATGAATGGTGACCAATAGATGAAGAGCGGAGTAGCGGGGGGGAGGAGCATGTAGAGATATCAGAGCTGCCATCACTGTCTGTACAAATCTCCTCTCCCATCGAACGTCTTCCCAGCCGCCAGGATCGCTCTGCGGGTTTCTATTCAGAGGGATGGTGGAGCCTCCAGTATTCATTCCAGACACAAAACCTCTCCGGACCACAACACCGACCGTGTTCAGCAGAGCGGGGGTTAGTCCACGTCCCCGTATCACTGCAACCGGTCCGAGGTGACTACAACTCCCAGCAATCCCTGAGGTCTTCCACCAACCAACTGCAGCCAAATCAGTATGGAGGTCACAACCTTCCTCAGCCTCAATCCTGCAAAAACTGCACTCATTATATTCCCCCTTCTCCCTGGCCTCCATCCCTCCCCAGCCTCCACTCAGTGCCCTCTACCGGCCTCATTTCAGTATCCTCTGCCCCTCTCCACCGGCCTCTGCCAATCCCTCCACTGGCCTCCATTCAGTGTCCTCCACCCCCCTCTGCCAATCCCTCCACTGGCCTCCATTCAGTGTCCTCCACCCCTCTCTGCCAATCCCTCCACTGGCCTCCACTCAGTGTCCTCCATCCCTCTCTGCCAATCCCTCCACTCAGTGTCCCCCACCCCTCTCTGCCATCCCTCCCCAGCCTCCACTTAGTGCCCTCCACCTGTCTCCATTCAGTGTCCTCAACCCCTCTCTGCCAATCCCTCCACTGGCCTCCATTCAGTGTCCTCCACCCCCCTCTGCCAATCCCTCCACCTGTCTCCATTCAGTGTCCTCAACCCCTCTCTGCCAATCCCTCCACTGGCCTCCATTCAGTGTCCTCCATCCCTCTCTGCCAATCCCTCCACTGGCCTCCATTCAGTGTCCTCAACCCCTCTCTGCCAATCCCTCCACTGGCCTCCATTCAGTGTCCTCCACCCATCTCTGCCAATCCCTCCCCAGCCTCCACTTAGTGCCCTCCACCTGTCTCCATTCAGTGTCCTCTGCCCCTTTCCACCAATCCCTCTGCCGGCCTCCATTCAGTGTCCTCCACCCATCTCTGCCATCTCTCCACTGATCCCTCCCCAGCCTCCACTAAGTGCTCTCCACCCCTTTCTGCCAATCCCTCCATCGGCCTCCATTCCAGGTCCTCCACCCCTCTCTGCCAATCCCTCCATCGGCCTCCATTCCAGGTCCTCCACCCCTCTCTGCCAATCCCTCCATCGGCCTCTATTCCAGGTACTCCAACCCTCTCTGCCAATCCCTCCATCGGCCTCCATTCCAGGTACTCCACCCCTCTCTGCCAATCCCTCCATCGGCCTCCGTTTCAGTTCCTCCACCTCTCTCTGCCAATCCCTCCATTGGCCTCCATTCCAGGTCCTCCACCCCTCTCTGCCAATCCCTCCATCGGCCTCCATTCCAGGTCCTCCACCCCTCTCTGCCAATCCCTCCATCGGCCTCCATTCCAGTGTCCTCCACCCCTCTCTGCCAATCCCTCCATCGGCCTCCATTCCAGGTACTCCACCCCCCTCTGCCAATCCCTCCATCGGCCTCCATTCCAGGTACTCCACCCCTCTCTCTCCCTGACCTCCTCCATAAAGTCTCCACCACCTCCGTGTGATATGTAAACATTCCTGAATACGTTCCTCCATCTCTGATTGGCTGAATAGACGCCATTTGTGGCCCGGACTGTGGCTCTGACGGTGCCGTCACTGACTGACCCAGGGATTGGGCTGCTGCCTGGAGGCCGCTCCTCGCGTAGACTTGGAATATTTGGAGCGCCCGTCTGCTGGCCGAGGAGGTGGCACCCATGGAGAACAGTCGCTGCCCCGGGAATGCCAGCCGCGATCCTCCGAAACCCGGAACACCCGGCAGGGAACCCCTGAAGAAGGGAGTCTTCCCTCCCGAAACGCGTTGGCTGATGTAATTGGTGGATTCTCAAAGAACGGCTCAATCTGCCATCAAACGTGCGTTTGTGAGGACAGCGGGAGCTTCTTTCCTCTTCTTCCCAGCCTGTGATTGGACAGTGAAAGAAGCAGCACAGTGCTGAGATCATGTCTCTGTCCCTCTGCTCTCTCCTCCTGTCAGCGTGCCCCAGGTCCGCCCACAAGTACTTCATAGATCTCACCGACGGTGCTACTTCCCCCCTTCCAGTATGAGCTCTGCTGTACAGGGGACTTCAAGATGCAGAGATCACATTCTGGGACTAACATTAGGGAATAGAAATGATCGATGTATTAATAGGAGAACGACAAACCGGCGGCTTCCGGAGCTGCTGAGAGATCCCAATGTCAGCGTCCTGTATACACCCCACCTGCATTGTGGGAACCATTACCGCCCCCCATCACACCAATGGTACTCCTAGCACTGGCGACTCTGTGCCTTCCTCTGATTGGACAGTAAAGGAGGGGCGGCATAAAACATGAAGCCATCTCTCTGCTCTCCCCTCCTGTAGGCGGGATCCTGCTGCCTCAATACAACAAACGGACAGAGCGGAGCAATCCAACCCATCCGATTGGCCGAGGAATCCTCCACCCATAACATTGTGACCACTGACAGGTGAAGGAAGAATGAGGATCACAATGACATCTGAAGGGGGGTGGTAAATATTAGGTGGCAAGGGAACATGTTGTCCCTGAAGTGGATGTATTGACTGTAAGAACGATCCTACACACACAGCCGAGTACGGGAAGAACGATCCTACACACACAGCTGAGTCCGGGAAGGAAGAACGATCCTACACACACAGCTGAGTCCGGGAAGGAAGAACGATCCTACACACACAGCTGAGTCCGGGAAGAACGATCCTACACACACAGCTGAGTCCGGGAAGAACGATCCTACACACACAGCTGAGTCCGGGAAGGAAGAACGATCCTACACACACAGCTGAGTCCGGGAACAACGATCCTACACACACAGCTGAGTCCGGGAAGGAAGAACGATCCTACACACACAGCTGAGTCCGGGAAGAACGATCCTACACACACAGCTGAGTCCGGGAAGAACGATCCTACACACACAGCTGAGTCCGGGAAGGAAGAACGATCCTACACACACAGCTGAGTCCGGGAAGAACGATCCTACACACACAGCTGAGTCCGGGAAGGAAGAACGATCCTACACACACAGCTGAGTCCGGGAAGGAAGAACGATCCTACACACACAGCTGAGTCCGGGAAGAACGATCCTACACACACAGCTGAGTCCGGGAAGAACGATCCTACACACACAGCTGAGTCCGGGAAGGAAGAACGATCCTACACACACAGCTGAGTCCGGGAAGGAAGAACGATCCTACACACACAGCTGAGTACGGGAAGGAAGAACGATCCTACACACACAGCTGAGTCCGGGAAGAACGATCCTACACACACAGCTGAGTCCGGGAAGGAAGAACGATCCTACACACACAGCTGAGTCCGGGAAGGAAGAACGATCCTACACACACAGCTGAGTCCGGGAAGGAAGAACGATCCTACACACACAGCTGAGTCCGGGAAGAACGATCCTACACACACAGCTGAGTCCGGGAAGGAAGAACGATCCTACACACACAGCTGAGTCCGGGAAGAACGATCCTACACACACAGCTGAGTCCGGGAAGGAAGAACGATCCTACACACACAGCTGAGTCCAGGAAGAACGATCCTACACACACAGCTGAGTCCGGGAAGGAAGAACGATCCTACACACACAGCTGAGTCCGGGAAGGAAGAACGATCCTACACACACAGCTGAGTCCGGGAAGAACGATCCTACACACACAGCTGAGTCCGGGAAGGAAGAACGATCCTACACACACAGCTGAGTCCGGGAAGGAAGAACGATCCTACACACACAGCTGAGTCCAGGAAGAACGATCCTACACACACAGCTGAGTCCGGGAAGGAAGAACGATCCTACACACACAGCTGAGTCCGGGAAGGAAGAACGATCCTACACACACAGCTGAGTCCAGGAAGAACGATCCTACACACACAGCTGAGTCCGGGAAGGAAGAACGATCCTACACACACAGCTGAGTACGGGAAGAACGATCCTACACACACAGCTGAGTCCGGGAAGGAAGAACGATCCTACACACACAGCTGAGTCCGGGAAGGAAGAACGATCCTACACACACAGCTGAGTACGGGAAGAACGATCCTACACACACAGCTGAGTCCGGGAAGGAAGAACGATCCTACACACACAGCTGAGTCCGGGAAGAACGATCCTACACACACAGCTGAGTCCGGGAAGGAAGAACGATCCTACACACACAGCTGAGTCCGGGAAGGAAGAACGATCCTACACACACAGCTGAGTCCGGGAAGAACGATCCTACACACACAGCTGAGTCCGGGAAGGAAGAACGATCCTACACACACAGCTGAGTCCGGGAAGGAAGAACGATCCTACACACACAGCTGAGTCCGGGAAGGAAGAACGATCCTACACACACAGCTGAGTCCGGGAAGGAAGAACGATCCTACACACACAGCTGAGTCCGGGAAGAACGATCCTACACACACAGCTGAGTCCGGGAAGGAAGAACGATCCTACACACACAGCTGAGTCCGGGAAGGAAGAACGATCCTACACACACAGCTGAGTCCGGGAAGGAAGAACGATCCTACACACACAGCTGAGTCCGGGAAGAACGATCCTACACACACAGCTGAGTCCGGGAAGGAAGAACGATCCTACACACACAGCTGAGTCCGGGAAGGAAGAACGATCCTACACACACAGCTGAGTCCGGGAAGAACAATCCTACACACACAGCTGAGTCCGGGAAGAACAATCCTACACACACAGCTGAGTCCGGGAAGGAAGAACGATCCTACACACACAGCTGAGTCCGGGAAGGAAGAACGATCCTACACACACAGCTGAGTCCGGGAAGGAAGAACGATCCTACACACACAGCTGAGTCCGGGAAGGAAGAACGATCCTACACACACAGCTGAGTCCGGGAAGGAAGAACGATCCTACACACACAGCTGAGTCCGGGAAGGAAGAACGATCCTACACACACAGCTGAGTCCGGGAGGAACGATCCTACACACACAGCTGAGTCCGGGAAGAACGATCCTACACACACAGCTGAGTCCGGGAAGGAAGAACGATCCTACACACACAGCTGAGTCCGGGAAGGAAGAACGATCCTACACACACAGCTGAGTCCGGGAAGGAAGAACGATCCTACACACACAGCTGAGTCCGGGAAGAACGATCCTACACACACAGCTGAGTCCAGGAAGGAAGAACGATCCTACACACACAGCTGAGTCTGGGAAGAACGATCCTACACACACAGCTGAGTCCGGGAAGAACGATCCTACACACACAGCTGAGTCCGGGAAGAACGATCCTACACACACAGCTGAGTCCGGGAAGGAAGAACGATCCTACACACACAGCTGAGTCCGGGAAGGAAGAACGATCCTACACACACAGCTGAGTCCGGGAAGGAAGAACGATCCTACACACACAGCTGAGTCCGGGAAGGAAGAACGATCCTACACACACAGCTGAGTCCGGGAAGAACGATCCTACACACACAGCTGAGTCCGGGAAGGAAGAACGATCCTACACACACAGCTGAGTCCGGGAAGGAAGAACGATCCTACACACACAGCTGAGTCCGGGAAGAACAATCCTACACACACAGCTGAGTCCGGGAAGAACAATCCTACACACACAGCTGAGTCCGGGAAGGAAGAACGATCCTACACACACAGCTGAGTCCGGGAAGGAAGAACGATCCTACACACACAGCTGAGTCCGGGAAGGAAGAACGATCCTACACACACAGCTGAGTCCGGGAAGGAAGAACGATCCTACACACACAGCTGAGTCCGGGAAGGAAGAACGATCCTACACACACAGCTGAGTCCGGGAGGAACGATCCTACACACACAGCTGAGTCCGGGAAGAACGATCCTACACACACAGCTGAGTCCGGGAAGGAAGAACGATCCTACACACACAGCTGAGTCCGGGAAGGAAGAACGATCCTACACACACAGCTGAGTCCGGGAAGGAAGAACGATCCTACACACACAGCTGAGTCCGGGAAGAACGATCCTACACACACAGCTGAGTCCAGGAAGGAAGAACGATCCTACACACACAGCTGAGTCTGGGAAGAACGATCCTACACACACAGCTGAGTCCGGGAAGAACGATCCTACACACACAGCTGAGTCCGGGAAGAACGATCCTACACACACAGCTGAGTCCGGGAAGGAAGAACGATCCTACACACACAGCTGAGTCCGGGAAGGAAGAACGATCCTACACACACAGCTGAGTCCGGGAAGGAAGAACGATCCTACACACACAGCTGAGTCCGGGAAGGAAGAACGATCCTACACACACAGCTGAGTCCGGGAAGGAAGAACGATCCTACACACACAGCTGAGTCCGGGAAGGAAGAACGATCCTACACACACAGCTGAGTCCGGGAAGAACGATCCTACACACACAGCTGAGTCCGGGAAGGAAGAACGATCCTACACACACAGCTGAGTCCGGGAAGAACGATCCTACACACACAGCTGAGTCCGGGAAGGAAGAACGATCCTACACACACAGCTGAGTCCGGGAAGGAAGAACGATCCTACACACACAGCTGAGTCCGGGAAGGAAGAACGATCCTACACACACAGCTGAGTACGGGAAGAACGATCCTACACACACAGCTGAGTCCGGGAAGAACGATCCTACACACACAGCTGAGTCCGGGAAGGAAGAACGATCCTACACACACAGCTGAGTCCGGGAAGGAAGAACGATCCTACACACACAGCTGAGTCCGGGAAGGAAGAACGATCCTACACACACAGCTGAGTCCGGGAAGGAAGAACGATCCTACACACACAGCTGAGTCCGGGAAGGAAGAACGATCCTACACACACAGCTGAGTCCGGGAAGGAAGAACGATCCTACACACACAGCTGAGTCCGGGAAGGAAGAACGATCCTACACACACAGCTGAGTCCGGGAAGGAAGAACGATCCTACACACACAGCTGAGTCCGGGAAGAACGATCCTACACACACAGCTGAGTCCGGGAAGGAAGAACGATCCTACACACACAGCTGAGTCCGGGAAGAACGATCCTACACACACAGCTGAGTCCGGGAAGAACGATCCTACACACACAGCTGAGTCCGGGAAGGAAGAACGATCCTACACACACAGCTGAGTCCGGGAAGAACGATCCTACACACACAGCTGAGTCCGGGAAGAACGATCCTACACACACAGCTGAGTCCGGGAAGGAAGAACGATCCTACACACACAGCTGAGTCCGGGAAGGAAGAACGATCCTACACACACAGCTGAGTCCGGGAAGGAAGAACGATCCTACACACACAGCTGAGTCCGGGAAGAACGATCCTACACACACAGCTGAGTCCAGGAAGGAAGAACGATCCTACACACACAGCTGAGTCTGGGAAGAACGATCCTACACACACAGCTGAGTCCGGGAAGAACGATCCTACACACACAGCTGAGTCCGGGAAGAACGATCCTACACACACAGCTGAGTCCGGGAAGGAAGAACGATCCTACACACACAGCTGAGTCCGGGAAGGAAGAACGATCCTACACACACAGCTGAGTCCGGGAAGGAAGAACGATCCTACACACACAGCTGAGTCCGGGAAGAACGATCCTACACACACAGCTGAGTCCGGGAAGGAAGAACGATCCTACACACACAGCTGAGTCCGGGAAGAACGATCCTACACACACAGCTGAGTCCGGGAAGGAAGAACGATCCTACACACACAGCTGAGTCCGGGAAGAACAATCCTACACACACAGCTGAGTCCGGGAAGAACAATCCTACACACACAGCTGAGTCCGGGAAGAACGATCCTACACACACAGCTGAGTCCGGGAAGGAAGAACGATCCTACACACACAGCTGAGTCCGGGAAGGAAGAACGATCCTACACACACAGCTGAGTCCGGGAAGAACGATCCTACACACACAGCTGAGTCCGGGAAGAACGATCCTACACACACAGCTGAGTCCGGGAAGGAAGAACGATCCTACACACACAGCTGAGTCCGGGAAGAACGATCCTACACACACAGCTGAGTCCGGGAAGAACGATCATACACACACAGCTGAGTCAGGGAAGGAAGAACGATCCTACACACACAGCTGAGTCCGGGAAGGAAGAACGATCCTACACACACAGCTGAGTCCGGGAAGGAAGAACGATCCTACACACACAGCTGAGTCCGGGAAGAACGATCCTACACACACAGCTGAGTCCGGGAAGGAAGAACGATCCTACACACACAGCTGAGTACGGGAAGGAAGAACGATCCTACACACACAGCTGAGTCCGGGAAAGGTCACAGTGACAGGGCAGACAGAAAAGCCTCCCCCCTGAAGTGACAGTCCCCCCTCCCCCCCACAGTGACAGTTCCCCCTCCCCCTCCCCGCAGTGACAGTTCCCCCATACACCCCTCTTACCCCGGCGGGATTTGGGCGAGCTCCTCTTGCCGCGGTGGCTGGCCGCCCTCTCCTCCTCCAGGGCAGCTGCTATCTCCGGGTTGTCTTCTCCATTGTACCAGACCAGCAGCTCCTCTCCCGGCTCAATTGGCTGGAAGAATTAGAGAGACAAACACCAATCAGAGGCCGGCTTGTTAGTGGAGAAAATGGGAGCGATGCGAGGCGGAGGGCGTGGAGCGAGGAGCGACTCTAAGCAGCTGTACTCTGCACCAGCAACATATTTCCCAACCGCCTGACTCACCAAACAGGAAGAGCAGATTCAGCCTGCAGGAGCGGAGGAGGGGAGGAGGGCGAGGAGGAGGGGAGGAGGGCGAGGAGGAGGAGGGGGAGGGGGTCACACAGCAAATGGAAGCCAACAATCCCTCTGCTGGAAGGAGGACTGCATGATGGGAGACGCAACGCCACGCATGGCACAGCACCGCCCGTCCTGATTGGTTGGAGAGGCCGTCACTCACAGCGCCACTGCCTGAGAGTCTATAAATGGCAGGAATTAGGGGGGGTCCCTGAACTATAGGGGGGTCCCTGTACTATGGGGGGGTCCCTGATCTATAGGGGGGTCCCTGAACTATGGGGGGGTGTCCCTGAACTATGGGGGGGTGTCCCTGAACTATGGGGGGGTCCTTGAATTATGGGGGTCCCTGAATTATGGGGGTCCCTGAATTATGGGGGGGTGTCCCTGGACTATGGGGGGGTCCTTGAATTATGGGGGTCCCTGAATTATGGGGGTCCCTGAATTATGGGGGGGGGGTCCCTGAACTATGGGGGGGTCCTTGAATTATGGGGGGTACCTGAATTATGGGGGGGTCCCTGAACTATGGGGGGTCCCTGAATTATGGGGGGTCCCTGGACTATGGGGGGGTCCCTGGACTATGGGAGGGTCCCTGAATTACGGGAGGGTCCCTGAACTATGGGGGGGGGGTCTCTGAACTATGGGGGGTCCCTGAATTATGGGGGGGTCCCTGAATTATGGGGGGGTCCCTGAACTATGGGGGGTCCCTGAACTATGGGGGGTCCCTGAACTATGGGGGGTCCCTGAATTACGGGGGGGTCCCTGGACTATGGGGGGTCCCTGAACTATGGGGGGGTCCCTGAATTACGGGGGGGTCCCTGGACTATGGGGGGTCCCTGAACTATGGGGGGGTCCCTGAATTACGGGGGGGGTCCCTGAACTATGGGGGGCTCCCCAAATCGCCTTCTCCTGCAGTCACGTTGCTGATTTCAAAGGGTTTAGCTGCGTTTGCCGGGTCACATGCATGTGGGGCTCATTCACACGGGCAGAACACGGCTGCGTTTAGATACGGGGAGCAGAACGGTTTATACAAATCCCTAGAATGATCGATCGGCCGAGTCCACCTATCAGGTCGTGCGTCGTGTTCAGTCATACATGAAAAACGGACGCAGCTGCAGATTTTACTGACGTACACGTAAACGTGAGGCCCTTGGTGAACATATCACACGGCAGCCTCCCTTCACACGTGTAGACGCAGGATACTTCCCGCCCGTGTGAATGGCCGTTACACGAATCTACGCATGCCTGGCCGTATTTAGATGCGTTCACATGCGTTTAGCGGCATTTCGATGCCTTTACACAGGTTTCTTACATCCAGCTGTACTCATTTGCGTGCGTTTATACGGGTTCACGTGTGTTCAGCCGTGTTAGGTCCCGTTTAGGGCCGTGTTCACACCTACGCACTTTGCATTCGATCCGTTTCTGCACATGCGTTTTTCGATGCATTTCGGCCAACTTGTTGGTGGGCAGATTAAAAGCACAAAACACATCAAGCATGCGTCAAAAAAGCAGCGCTTGCGTTTTATAGGCGGTTCTATTGAACTAAAAACACAAACTGCTGCGGTAAAAAGTCCCCGACCCAAAAAAACGCCCGCAAAAAAAATGCATAGATGTGAACGTGATCCACAGAAAATGATGATAAATGTGCCGCACTGCGTTCCTGCAAAATGCACAAAACGCAGAGGTGTGAATGCGGCCAAAATGCGTTTACGCAGGCTTACAAGTGTTCCTCAATGTTTTGATGCGCTTGCATGCAGTTATGCGTGTTCACATGCGTTTTGTCACGGTTCCATCCATTGTCATGCGTGTCGAGAATGTATTTGATCCTGGACGCACATAATT
Organism: Staurois parvus; assembly: GCF_062004578.1. Taxonomy (NCBI): domain Eukaryota; kingdom Metazoa; phylum Chordata; class Amphibia; order Anura; family Ranidae; genus Staurois; species Staurois parvus. The sequence continues at coordinate 297,158 of NW_028319429.1, forward strand.
CTGTTCGCTCGCGGTGCAGCCAGACGGGCCGGAATGTGAACGCACAGCGAGGTGACGCCATTCGTTGGTTATTTACACGTATGTGCTCAGAATTGTCCTCTACACGCACATCTGCCACGGACAGGGAGGAGGACACTGATAAAGTCCTGCGTCTCATTGCAGTTCTTTGATTCTGAACCCGCCCCTCCAGGGGGCGGAGTTTATATCAGTTTGGACTTCATTATACAATGGATCTGTGGATATGGAGCCCTCCAGTGGTCACTTATTGTTCGGAATCAATCACGATGCTTCTCCCTTCTTTGTCCCATCTCAGTGCTGCTGATCTTCTGCAGCCTCTCTGCAGCCACTTCCTGTCTCCATGACCTCCAGTGATGGTGGCATGACATTTCTCAAGGGGTTCCTGATGGTGACAACAGAGAACCATGTCTGGGTCATGTGTGATGAACACGCCAACTTGTAGTCTCCATGGGAAGCCCTTGTGTCAGGGTGACAACACAGGAGCAGAACTGGAAGACAGGAACAGAGCGTAGCCACCCCATAACAGGATGTGACCTTCATGGCAGGATCACCAGGGGGTATTTCAATGGAATGTGAATGAATCCCCAGCAATGGGATATTATGGGATGTATAGTGAGTGGCCATTCTCACAGCTTACTAAAATTCCCAGGAATGTCTTTAATCCACTGACAGGATCACGCAAGATGACCGCAATGGAAGGATCCCGCCAGATGGGGACCATGGAAGGATCCTACTGGTTGGGGGATGATGGAAGGATCCCATCAGATGAGGGAGGATGGAAGGATTCCACCAGATGAAGGTAATGGAAGGATCCCATCAGATGAGGGTAATGGAAGGATTCCACCAGATGACAGTAATGGAAGGATTCCACCAGATGAGGGAGGATGGAAGGATTCCACCAGATGAGGGTAATGGAAGGATTCCACCAGATGACAGTAATGGAAGGATTCCACCAGATGAGGGAGGATGGAAGGATTCCACCAGATGACAGAAATGGAAGGATCCCACCATATGGTGACCATGGAAGGATCCTACTGGATGTTGGATGAAGCAAGGATCCCACCAGATGAGGGTAATGGAAGGATCCTACTAGATGGGGAATGGTGGAACGATCCCACTGGATAAGGGAGGATGGAAGGATCCCAGCAGATGACAGTAATGGAAGGATGCCACTGGATGGGGATCATGGAAGGATCCCCCAGATGGGGCCAATGGAAGGATCCCAATGGATGGGGGAAGATGGAAGGATACAGCAATATGGGGACCATGGAAGGATCCCACCAGATGAGGGTAACGTAAGGATCCCACTGGAAGAAGGTAATGGAAGAATTCCACCAGAAAGGAAAGATCCCGTCGCATGAAGGATGATGGTAGGGTCCCGCCGGATGGAGACCATGGAAGGATCCCGCCGGATGGAGACCATGGAAGGATCCCGCCGGATGGAGACCATGGAAGGATCCCGCCGGATGGAGACCATGGAAGGATCTCGCCGGAAGGGGACCATGGAAGGATCTCGCCGGATGGGGACCATGGAAGGATCTCGCCGGAAGGGGACCATGGAAGGATCTCGCCGGATGGGGACCATGGAAGGATCTCGCCGGAAGGGGACCATGGAAGGATCTCGCCGGATGGGGACCATGGAAGGATCTCGCCGGATGGGGACCATGGAAGGATCCCGCAGGATGGGGACCATGGAAGGATCCCGCAGGATGGGGACCATGGATGTATCCCGCAGGATGGGGACCATGGATGGATCCCGCAGGATGGGGACCATGGAAGGATCCCGCAGGATGGGGGATGAAGCAAGGATCCTGCCACCGGGGGGGGGGGGGGAAATGCAAGGATCCTGCCAGATGAGCATAATGGAAGGATCCTGTGAGATGGGGACCATGGAATAATCCTATCAGATGAGGGTAATAGAAAGATCCTACTGGATGGGGAATGGTGCAAAGATCATACTGGATAAGGGAGGATGGAAGGATCCCAGCAGATGACAGTAATGGAAGGATGCCGTTGGATGGGGACCATGGAAGAATCCTGCCAGATGAGGGTAATGGAAGGATCCCCCCCGCATGGGGGATGAAGGAAGGATCCCGCAAAATGGGGACCATGGAAGGATCCCGCAAAATGGGGACCATGGAAGGATCCTGCCGGATGAGGGTAACGGAAGGATCTCACTGGATGAAGCTAATGGATGAGTCCCACCGGATGGGGGATGAAGGAAAGATCCCGCCAGATGGGGACCATGGAGGGATCCCGCCAGATGGGGACCATGGAGGGATCCCGCCAGATGGGGACCATGGAGGGATCCCGCCAGATGGGGACCATGGAGGGATCCCGCCAGATGGGGACCATGGAGGGATCCCGCCAGATGGAGACCATGGAGGGATCCCGCCAGATGGAGACCATGGAGGGATCCCGCCAGATGGAGACCATGGAGGGATCCCGCCAGATGGAGACCATGGAGGGATCCCGCCAGATGGAGACCATGGAGGGATCCCGCCAGATGGAGACCATGGAGGGATCCCGCCAGATGGAGACCATGGAGGGATCCCGCCAGATGGAGACCATGGAGGGATCCCGCCAGATGGAGACCATGGAGGGATCCCGCCAGATGGAGACCATGGATGGATCCCGCCAGATGGAGACCATGGAGGGATCCCGCCAGATGGAGACCATGGAGGGATCCCGCCAGATGGAGACCATGGAGGGATCCCGCCAGATGGAGACCATGGAGGGATACCGCCAGATGGGGACCATGGAGGGATACCGCCAGATGGGGACCATGGAAGAATCCTGCCAGTGGAGGGTAATGGAAGGATCCC